>NC_090398.1:4644596-4944596 GCF_036365525.1 Heterodontus francisci
TGCTCATGTGAAGGATAAGCATCAGTAATTCCTCAGAGAATCAGAAAAGGCCAGTGAGACTCAGAAAAGGAAACTGGTGTTGAATTTGAGAGTCTTGCAGTGTGGAATGCTTTAGTATTTGCTGAGAATGTTGAGCCAGTGAAATTTTGCCCCAGTGGGATGAATAGATACTATATGACTTTATTACAACAGTAAGGTACCGTGTGTACTGTAAATATGGACTGAAATCACAATGTAACTGCTTAATTTTCAGCTGAAACTATGACTACAGTTGTACCTGCATTCCTGTGAGAATGTACATAAGACACGATGGGATGAAGTCAAAGTGGCCACTGTTGAATTTGCTAGCTTGATCTTAGTGGGAACATAAGGGTTAAGTAAGTTAAAAATATTAAATGGTCAATTCACTTGTTTAAGTAAACACTCAACAGAAATGGGTATGGAATGTCCTATGTGCTGCACTCCTACTACACCTACTCTGTCCGCACCCCTCATGATTTTGAACACCTCAATCAAATCTCATCTCAATTTTCTCTTCTCTATGGAGAACAACCCCAGTTTCTCCAATCTATTCACGTAACTGAAGTCCCTCATTCCTGGAATCTTGCTCGTGAATCTTTTCTGCATCCTCTCTAATGCCCCCACATTCTTCCTAAAGTACGGTGTCCAGAATTGGACACAATACTAGTTGAGGATGAAGCAGTGTTTTATAAAACTTCATCATAACCTCCTTGCTTTTATACTCTAAGCCTCTATTTACAAAGCATGGATCCCATATGCCTTTGAACCACTTTCTCAACTAGCCCTGCCACCTTCAATTTGTGCACAGATATCCCCAGGTCTCTCTGTTCCTGCACCCACTTCCTTCTGTTCTTAGGTTCTCATGACAGAGAGGGACAGGAGGACAGGGAGGTATAGAAACAAGAAGAGGGAGAGAGAGCAAACAAACAGGAAACACGTAGGGAATACCACCACCTGCAAGTTTCCCTTAAGTCACACACCATCCTGACTTGGAACTATATCGCTGCCCCTTCACTGTGACTGGGCCAAAATCCTGGATTTCCCTTCCGAACGGCACTGTGGGTGTACCTACCCCACATGGACTGCAGCGGTTCAAGAAGGAGGCTCAACACCACCATCTCAAGGGCAATTATGAATGGGTAATAAAGACAGTCCTGGTCACTAACGCACACATCCAACAAATGAATAAAGAAAATAAAAATTTGACACCGAGTCACTTCAGGAAATATTAGACCAGACGACCAAAAACTTGGTCAGAGGTTGGTTTGAGGGAGAATCTTCAAAGAGGAAAGAGAGTTAGTGAGACGGAGAAGTTTAGGAAAGGAATTCCAGAGTTAGGGCCTTGGCAGCTTGAAGGCTCGGCCACCAATGGTGGAACGATTCAAATTGGGGATGTTTAAGAGGCCAGAATTAGAGGATCGCAGATATTGGGGGATTGTGGAGCTGGAGGAGATTGCAGAGATAGGGAGGGGTCATTTGTGGAAGACAATTCCAAAATTCAACCATCTTTTGTGTGTAGAAGTGTTAATAAATTTCACCCTTGAAAGGGTCTTCGACTGAGGTTCGATTTTTCGACTGTGCCCCTCGTCCAAGACTCCTTCAACCTGTGAGAAGAGTTTCTCTCTATCTACCCCATCAGTTTCCAGTATTGTCTTGTAAACTTTGATCAATTCACCCCTTACGCTTCAAAATTCCAGGGATACAGAGTAAAGCTCCGTCTAAACTGTCCCTTCAAATGCTGCCAAAACAAGTACAGCCTGGAGTTATCGACAGAGTAAATCTCTGTCCTCTCTGTTTTATCAGACACTCGCAGGACAGGGACAGTGTGGAGTTAGATACCGAGTAAAGCTGCCTCTATATATGCCCCTCTTTTTCCTCCTCCATCCAGATGGAGAGAGTAACAGTGAGAAAGACAGGGATAGATATAGAGAGAGAATAACAGAGAGAGGGAAGGAAAGCAATGGGGAGAGATTACCAGAGAGAAAGAGCAAGAGATTTGGATGGAGAGTGTCAGTCAGTGTTCCTGCAATGCTGTGTGCAGCAGCCTGGAAAGTGCCAAGCAGGTCCTGTTCCGTGATAAATAACACACGTCATGAAGATTCTTAAAAATTTGAAGGGACTGCACACAGGACAAAAAAAACATCTAGTGCACAACAACTAAATTTTCTGGGAACATTGAAGCCAGCTGTAGCTCAGTGGGTAATAATCTTGCCTCTGAGTTACAAGTTTGTGGGTTCAGGTCTGAACACAAAATTTAGGCTGATTTCACCCAACAGAAAATCAGAACAGACCAGCGAGACTCAGAAAAGTAAACTTGTGTTGAATTTGTGAGCCTCGCTTTCTGCAATGTTTTAGTGTTTGGTCAGAATGTTAACCCAGTGAAATGTTGCCCCTGTGGGATGAGAGTTATCTGAATAGAGATTATAACACCTTATTGCAACATGAAGGTACCGTGCGTACTGAGTAGAACAATATTTGCAGCGTCCCATCATGTAAAATATTTTGCTGGGTGTGGGATCAGGGTTTGATGTTTCCAAAACACTAAAGTAAACTCGAACTTTTAATCAGTCCTGGGAGGAAAGTAAACCTTGAGACTTTCAAACAGTAATCAATGTCAGATTTGATCAATTATTAAAGATTAATTAATTACAGTATACAAAGCAGACAGAATATGCCATTAAAGAGCGGGATATGGGTTTCTTACCAGCCTGCAGAAGGAAGTGCACCCTCTGCAGTTGTGGTATCACCAAAAGCAGCCAAATTAAAATGGCAAATTGATGTATGTGGAGTTTTACTGAGGTTCTGAGAGAGGAGAGAGAAATAGGCATAGACACAAACAGACAGACATAAACTCACACACAGAGAAACACACACGCACACTTAGAGACACACACTTAGAGACGCACACACACACACACACACACAGAGACACGCACACACACACAGGCACACAGAGAAACACACACAGAGAGACACACACACACACACAGACACACACACAGAGACCGACATGCACAGACATACACACAAACGGACTGCCCAACGGACAGAGAGTGGCAGAAGAATATTTCAATTTCCAAAAGACATTCGGGAAGGTCAATCTTGGATTTAAAAATGAACAATTGATTTAGCATCAATGGTGATTTACAGAAGACAGTTCCAAACCAACATCATCTTTAGTCTGTAGAGGTGTTTCCTATCTTCACTCCTGAAAGGTCTGCTCTAATTTGGAGACTATGCTCACTAGTCCCAGACTCCCCCAAACATAAAAACATAAAAATGGAATGGAAAAGCTTCAGTAGGGACATAGAAAGGAATTTTTTGGCTGAGACAAATGTGCGTCCATTACAGGCAGAGTCAGGAGAATTTATAACGGGGAATAGAGAAATGGCAGTGACGCTAAATGATGACTTTGTGTCTGTCTTCACTGAGGAAGATACAAGAAATCCCCCAGAATTAGAGATCCAAGGGATTAGGGAGAATGAGGAATTGAAGGAAATTAGTATTAGTAAGAAGGTTGTATTGGAGAAATTAATGGGGCTGAAGGTTGAGAAGTTGCCAGGACCTGATATTCTACATCCCAGAGTGTTGAAAGAGGTAGCTATGGAGATAGTGGATGCATTGGTGATCATCGTCCGAAATTCTATAGTTTCTGGAACGGGTCCTGCAGATTGGTAGGTAGCAAACGTCAGCCCACTATTTAAGAAGGGAGGGAGAGTGAAAACAGGGAATTACAGACCTGTTAGCCTTACAACAGTCATTGGGTAAAGGCTAGAATCTCTTCGAAAGGATGTGATAAATGGATACTTGGATAATAATGATCTGACTGGGTATAGTCAACATGGATTTATGAATGGGAAATCATGATTGACGAACCCATTGGAGTTTTTTGACGATGTTACTAACAGAATTAATAAAGGTGGACTTGGTGTACTTGGATTTTCAGAAGGCTTTCGATAAAGACTCGCACAGGAGATTGATTAGTAAAATTAAAGCACATGGGACAAGAGGTAATATACTGGCATGGATTCAGGATTGGTTAACAGGCAGAAAACAGAGAGTTGGAATAAACGGGTCATTCTCACATTGGCAGGCTGTGACCACAAGGATCAGTACTTGGGCCCCAGCTGTTCACAATATCCTTCAATGATTTGTTTGGGTGTGGGGATCAAATGTAATATTTCCAAGTTCTCTGATGACAAAACTTGGGAATGTGTGTTGTGAAGGAGGTGCAAAGTGGCTTCAAGTGGATTTTGACAGACTTAGTGAGTGGGCAAGAACGTGGTGGATGGAATATAATGTGGCAAATTGAGAGGTTATCCATTTTGGAAGGAAATACAGATGTGCAGAGTATATTTTAAATGGTAAGAGATTAGAAAGTGTAGATGTACAAAGCTACCTGGGTGTCCCCGTCAATAAGTCACTGAAAGCTAACATGCAGGTGCAGAATGCAATTAAGAAGGCTAATGGTATGTTAGTCTTTATCGCAAGAGGATTTGAGTACAGGAGTAGTGAAGTCTTGCTTCAATCATATAGAACCTTGGTTAGACCACACCTGGAGTGCTGTGTGCAGTTGTGGTCCCCTTACCTTATGAAGGATATTATTGCCATAGAGGGAGTGCAACGAAGGTTCACCAGACTTGTTGCCGGGAGGATGGGACTGTCCTATGAAGAGAGATGGGGGAAATTAAGCCTGTGTTCTCCTGGGCTTTGCACAGGTAGAATGGAGTGAATCATTCTATCCCAGATATTTTTTAAATTCCAGATTTATGTTTGTTTGCAAAGAATGAGGGGTGATCTCATTGAAACCAACAAATACTCAAAGCGATAGACAAGGTAGATGGAAGTAAGATGTTTTTCCTGGTTGAGGAGTCTAGAACTAGGGGACACAATTTCAAAATAAGGGGGAAGCCACTTAGGACAGAGATGAGGAGAAATTTCTTTACTCAGAGGGTTGTGAATCTTTGGAATTCTCTCCTCCAAAGGGCTGTGTAAGCTCAGTCGTAGATAACATTTAGAACAGATATTGACGGATTTCTAAATGCCAATGACATAAAGGGAGATGGGGATAGTGTGGGAAAAAGACATTGAAGTGGATGATCAGCCATGATAGTATTCAGATTAAAGTACTCTGTTCCAGTCTTTTTTGCTGACATTGAAATCTATCCACCACAGTTTTGCCCATTCACTTCAGATATCTCTTTGCAATGTTATGCTTCCAGCTACACTGCTTACAATGCTGCCTATTTTTGTGTCATTTGCAACTTGGGTATGTTGCATTCTACCCCACCATCGTAAATCGTTCAGAAATACCGCAAAACTCAGGCACACACGGGCTTTGCACAGGTAGATAGGAGTGAATCATTCTATCCGAGAGATTTTTTAAATTCCAGATTTATGTTTGTTTGCAGAGAAACCAGAATTCAAATTCACAACAGCCCAGTGTGGGATTTGAACTCTCGCTTTTTCAATCATCAGCTCAGGACATCAAATTGAAACTCAAAGAGAGATTCATTATCCAACTGCAGTTTGTTGCCTGACTGTCTCGGGTTTTGCATATTGTTGCCTTCGCCTCTTCTTCCATGTGCCTGAAGTCTTTGAAGTTAGTCAGATATTGGTAAACTACTTCATGCGGTGTTCTGTAAATACCTTCAATTCTGTGGCTCTGCAAGGAACACAATTCAAATTCTCACCTTATTGCATCAACCAAAACCTGCAGGTCCATTCAAACACCCCTATTTCCTGTCTCTGCAAAGATAGCTCACACTTCCACAAAGCAGGAATGTCTGAATGGAAACAACTTTTGACACATTTCCCAACATGTTTGCTAACACTTTTCAGGATGAAGCTAAATTCAACTGACAAGATTCCAAGACCCAAAATGAATCTTTAAGATATAAAAAGTGACAAATGAAATCCCAGATCTCTCTGTCCCTGCACCCAGTTTAACTTTGTACCATTTAGTTTATATCGCTTCTCCTCAGCCTTCCTTCCAAAATGCATCATTCTACCTTTCTCATCGTTGAGTTTAACCTGCCATGTGTCTGACCATTTCATTCGACTGCCTCTATCCTCTTGATGTCTACTAATATTCCCTTCCCTGTTTATGACATTGCAGATGGCACAATGTTGAAGTTATGCCCTGTAAACCCAAGTCCAAGTCATTAATATATATCAAAAAGATCAGTGGTCCTAATCCAAACCCCTGGGGAATACCACTGTACCACAATGTACACTATATACAGTGAGTACAAAAGCAGGGAGGTCATGCTGAACATTTATAAAGCGCTGGTTAGATTAGATTAGATTAGATTAGATTAGATTAGATTAGATTAGATTAGATTAGAGATACAGCACTGAAACAGGCCCTTCGGCCCACCAAGTCTGTGCGAACATCAGCAACCCATTTATACTAATCCTGCACGAATCCCATATTCCTACCAAACATCCCCACCTGTCCCTATATTTCCCTACCACCTACCTGCACTAGTGACAATTTATAACGGCCAATTTACCTATCAATCTGCAAGTCTTTTGGCTTGTGGGAGGAAACCGGAGCACCCGGAGAAAACCCACGCAGACACAGGGAGAACTTGCAAACTCCACACTGGCAGTGGCCGGAATCGAACCCGGGTCACTGGAGCTGTGAGGCTGCGGTGCTAACCACTGCACCACTGTGCCCTGGGTTCGATTCCGGGTACTGCCTGTGTGGAGTTTGCAAGTTCTCCCTGTGTCTGCGTGGGTTTTCTCCGGGTGCTCCAGTTTCCTCCCACAAGCCAAAAGACTTGCAGGTTGATAGGTAAATTGGCCATTATAAATTGTCACTAGTATAGGTAGGTGGTAGGGGAATATAGGGACAGGTGGGGATGTGTGGCAGGAATATGGAATTCGTGTAGGATTAGTATAAATGGGTGGTTTATGGTCGGCACAGACTCGGTGGGCTGAAGGGCCTGTTTCAGTGCTGTATCTCTAATCTAATCTAATCATAATCTAGAACATTTAGAACATTACAGCGCAGTACAGGCCCTTCGGCCCTCGATGTTGCGCCGACCTGTGAAACCATCTGACCTACACTATTCCATTTTCATCCATATATCTATCCAATGACCACTTAAATGCCCTTAAAGTTGGTGAGTCTACTACTGTTGCAGGCAGGGCGTTCCACGCCCCTACTGCTCTCTGTGTAAAGAAACTACCTCTGACATCTGTCCTACATCTATCACCCCTCAACTTAAAGCTATGTCCCCTCGTGTTTGCCATCACCATCCGAGGAAAAAGACTCTCACTATCCACCCTATCTAACCCTCTGATTATCTTATATGTCTCTATTAAGTCACCTCTCCTCCTCCTTCTCTCCAACGAAAACAACCTCAAGTCCCTCAGCTTTTCCTCGTAAGACCATCCCACCATACCTGGCAACATCCTAGTAAATCTCCTCTGCACCTTTTCCAAAGCTTCCACATCCTTCCTGTAATGCGGTGACCAGAACTGCACGCAATACTCCAGGTGCGGCCATACCAGAGTTTTGTACAGCTGCAGCATGACCTCGTGGCTCCGAAACTCGATCCCCCTACTAATAAAAGCTAACACACCATATGCATTCTTAACAGCCCTATTAACCTGGGTAGCAACTTTCAGGGATCTCTGCACCTGGACACCAAGATCTCTCTGTTCAGTAGATGGAGATGGTGAGAGGGGGGCAGAGCAAGTTCCCACCTCAATAGCTATGATTCTCAATAAAATATAATCTCAGAATCAGATTTAAAATCATTTCAGGGCTCAGTGCTATGAATATAAAATGTACTTTCTCTCCGGTGGGGAGTGCAGTGAATGGAATATGAAATGGGATTTAGTTCCACTGTTTATCTCTTTCTTTGATTTCACTAATTTAACAATGATATTGAGAGGGTATTTCAGCCCCTTCTTCAGCTCCTCTCTGAATTTAGTCTGGGCCACAGTGTAAATAAACGTGTTGGTGCAGGAACTGAGAAGCTGCAGTATCTTTGATGTGTGATCTGTGATAAAGAGAGGGTCAGTGTAGGAGGAATAATACCGAATTTCTGCAATTCGCCTATAAATGATAAACACAACCCGGGTCATCCATAACAGTATAAAACTGCCGGATATACTGAAGAGTAAAATAATTGATTTTCTCCGATTCTCCATCTCTGGGTCCTTGTGATTCTCTCCATTGCTGTGGCGCCGGAATTCCCTGCGGACTTTACTGGAGAATAAAATACGTCTGACAGTCAGAACATTGAGCAGCAAAATCAAGAAGACCGGGACACAAGGGGTTAAAATACGGTGAATCAAATCAAATGCCCCCCATGTGGGGGAAGTAAAGAAGCTCAGTTTATAACGACAACCCATGGGAACATTATCAGTAATGTAACTTTGTTCCAGTGTAAAGTTCCAGGGGACAGACTCTAAACTGCCCAGCACACTCACTGTTCCTACAACCACAACCGCCGTTTTCTCACTGCAATATTTTGTTTTCAGCTTCTCACAACAAATGGCCATAAATCGATCAAAGGTGAAAGTGACTGTGAGCCAGACAGAAATACCTGTGGCTGCAGAAAACAGAACGGTAATGAGAGAACAGACAGAAGTAATTCTCAAGAATGAATCTGGAAAGTACATTAGAACAATCATGTACAATATGGGATCAGTGATAACGGTCAGGAGATCAGACAGTGCCATTCCCATCAGGTGGACAGTGATACATTTGGAGAGACCGCACTTTCCTCGGGACAGGATCACAATCGTCACCAGGTTAACTGGAAGAGAGAGAAAAAGAAGCAGAGAAATTACTGATCAGACCTGGAGACAAAGCAGCAGTTTGACAGCATCTGCGTGGAAATTTCCAGCTTTGTTGCTGCATCGAGCAGTGAAAACTGATTCATTAACCTGGGCAGTGTGTTGTCACAGTGAAATGTTTGAAGCACAATTATTAATAATGAATTTGGAAATTGATACAGAAAGTGAATATGTTCAACAGCGGATCAACTGGAAGTAATGAGTGAGGATGCAGTGCCAGTGGGGAAATGAGAATGGGTTTTACAGAGATAGTATCCAATGGATTAAATGGGAATTTTTCTCCAGATTTTTGGTCGGTAAGATTTGGGGACAGCGGTGTGTGCAGCTGATCTGTTGATGTGCGTTCAGAGAATCGAAAGGGACTGGTACAAAGTTGGAAAAGGCTGAAAACTGCAGCTCTCAGTTTGAGCACTCGGTCAGCCATGATCTCGAATGGCAGAACAGACTCGAAGGGCTGAATGGCCTCCTCCTACTCCTATGTTCCTATATTCCTATCACGATGGACGAAGCATTTGGAGGTGGAGCCAACGAGTGAGATTGGGTGGAAGAGAAGGAAAAGGACATGTTGGAGCTGGAGGGGACACAAGAACAGATAGTTTGAGAAAGTGAATAAAATGGAGCAATGGATGAGGAGGCAGAGAATTCAATATAGTGAGAGCAGAGGCTGAGATTCACGGGGAGAGACTGCAGCAGAGTGTTCGAGCAAATCTAATCTATAGATCCCAGTAGCACAACTCAATTAATACATTCAAACAATAAACCCTGTGGTTATTGGTGTTGGAGAACAGTTCATTGCTGATACAATATAGTCAATATATTTAGTTTGTACAGGCAATGAAACATCTATTTAAGTATATTTCTGGTATCAGCCTGGCTCTTTATTGAATTCAGCACTCACAGAGATTTTAAATAGCAATATTTTAATAATGAATTACCATCAGTGAAGAACTGTTTCTCTGATGTTTATTCATTCACTAGTGAGGAATATAAACTTTCTACCAAGCAATCTTGGAATCTGATGGAAATAAACACAGAGGATCAAGTTCAACAGTAAAATTAACACAATCTGACAATATCCAACTGCAACTCACAGTTTCTCTCACTAATTGTTCTGGAGATTTCAGCTCTTTATGATAGTGAATTATTCACACCGCTGCTTCTTTCTCTTTCTCTTTCCTTCTGCTTATCACTTTCCCTCTGTTTCGTTCTCCCTGCTCCATTTCTCCTTCCTTCTCTCAGTCGACCTCCATATCTCTCTGCAGTACTCACACCCTGCAAACTGTTACTTCATGCTACTTTTCACATACAATTTATTCCTAACGTTCTGCCCCTGTGTTCTGTTCACCAGCCCCGTGTTCAATGATTCTGTTCTCAGAGTCAGTTTGTTCAATGGTGAAACCTCTGAGTAATTTAATGTGTCGACAGAACACCCAAGTCCCCACCTGTTCACCTAGACTCTTCACTTCATCTACAATGCATGGAATAAACAGAATCGAAAGCTTCTTCCAGACAAACCTCACAATCATTGAAATTCCTTCTCCTGGAATTATAAAGTACACCGTTAGAATGTGAGATTGTTTAATTAATTAAACACCAACATCAGCGCTGCAGCTAATAATCTACAGATAAATGGGAGACTCTTGATTCCAACTGATGGACTGTAAACCAATAAAACATCACATCAGGACTTTTTATTTTTGAATGTCGTCCAGTGACAGTGAAGGCTCCACAGGGAAACAGAGAAGGAGATGTGAAAGAGTCAGCAGCAAACTCAGTTCAGTAGGCAGACCTTTGAGGAAGTGTCAGACACACACAGCATCAAATAATATTTTATAACAGTGATAACCAATAAATACGTTGAATTCCGAGTTAAATTGCACCATGTTATTAGGGATGGAGGACATTGTGCTGTCCCCTTGTAACACTGAGACAGTGAGATGTCTGATTATCAATCACCGATAAACACATTCAGAAAAAAATATTCCAGGACCGGTCAGATCCACATCATGAAACTGTAAAAAACTACTCATAGTCTGATTCTTGATCCTAGCCGTGACATCTCTTTCAAATACATTCAATACACAGAATAATCCAATAAAAATGCCTGGGTTACTTAAACCAATGCCATTCAAGACATAACACAACGCCTGCGATATTGAAAGGGCAGACAATGAGGAATATCCGTCAGTAAATTGCTGGAAAAGAACAGGCGGTTGTGTACCACACACAGTGAGAAATAATACCGAGTACAGCAGCACAGTTAATATCGATTTACACCATTAACAGCTGAGATACTGGCTTACCAGGAACTCCAATTGCTGCAAGTACAGGATAATAAATGCCTCCTATCTGATACATTAATGGATATTCCATTTCTGAGAGAAGCTGTGTTCTGTTAGCCTGGAACCCACAGCTCCAGCAGACACTCTGAGCTGATTCATTCCAATGGATCCTGATTTATACAGGGTCCACTGACACGGTTATATCCCTGATCACTACTATTAGTTACACTCACCTGAACAAACACATTACATCAGCAGTTTTGCCTCTATGTAAATAATGTGGTGGGTAAAACATAATCGTTTCGATGTCAGGAAAATTTCTCGGTAAGTCCTCTCTCAGGAATAATCCTGAAATCTGTACTCATCCTGACAGATGCTACAATTATAAGTGGCGTCCTTTACATTTTCCATATTATTATATTGACCTTGTTCACTGCTGGCGTTTTATTGTAAATGTAACTGATCTGTCTGCAGTGTACACTGAATACAGGGACATAAATGTCTCTTTTCGTTCTGTTACTGCCTTTTCCCAGTTAAATGTGGACTTTGAGGATCTGATTTTGGACCACTTTCTGGTTTGCAGCCTATAAACTATTGTGGGTGGTTTTAGAGGCAGACACTGTACACGTCCATTGGGAAGCAGTCACGGAGTGCTAATATCACTGGACTAGTCAGCCAGAAGTCCAACCTAACAGTTTGGGGATAGGGGTTCAAATCCTTCCATGGTAGTTACTGTAATTTAAATTCAATTAATTAATAAAGGTCTGCAATTGAAATCTTGTCTCTGTAATGGCGCCATGAAATTATCATCAATTGCTGTAAAAAACCATTTGGTTTACTAATTCCTTTCAGGGAACCAAATCGTCCTTCTTTACCTGGTCTGGCCTACATGTGACTACAGACCCAGAGCAATGTGGCTGACTCTTAACTGCTCTGTCAAACGGCCCAGCAAGCTGTCAAGACAACAGATGCTGATCTTTCCAGCAGAGCTCACATCACATGAAAGAATAAAAGAGAATCTTCTCTCCGGTATTTCACTGCAGGTATTTCCCTGTTTATTCTACCTTCCCTCACTATCAACTGCTCCAAATCCATGATTCCATGTCCAACCCTCACCAAGACCATCTCGCCCATCATCTTCAGCCTAACTGACCTGCATTGGCTCCCAGTCCTCTAAGTACTTCAGTTCATAATTCTTTTCATTGCGTTAAAATTCTTCCATGTCCTCACCACTCCTCATCTCCAGCCGTCCTCCAAACCTGCAGTAAACCCATCCGTGATCTCCCATACATTTAACAGTGGGACTGCCCCCGCCTGGTTCCAATATTACTGATCTGATTTATTCCCTCATTTTCCTCATCTACACACTGCCAGTTGGTGACGTCATTTACAGATATGCGATGAGATGACAATACCCAGCTCCTGCTCTCCATCATCTCTCTCGACCCTCCACTGGCTCTGTGTTATCAGACTCTAAATGTCTGTTCCCCATGAGCTGCAATTTCCTCCAATTAATCATGGGTCAGACCGAAGCTCCCACTTTTGGTTCCACCACAAACTCCACACCCTTGTCTTTGATTCTGTCGCCATTCCTAGCCACTGCATTGGGTTAAATATGATTCTTTGTAAAATATGTTCCCTATTCATCCCTGATCTGAGCTTCTGACCTGTTGTTGCTTCCACCAGAAATGACACCTCCTTCCACCTCCATAGTATCTTCGGTCTCTGCCCCTGCCTCAGCTCATCAGATACTGAAAACCTCAATCACTCATCTGTGAAAGCTACTAACCAGAGTATTAATTGTGAAAATCTGGTTATTATAAACTAACAATTGACTTAGTATTATAAACAAAGATTTAGCTTTATTAAAACCCTCCCTTTTAGTATGGTAATGTGGGAAAACTTTGGAACTAGGGCACAGCATAGACAAAATGTCAAGGTGGAGGGATTCGGGGAGATTATGTCAAATTTTAAAATGCTGACTTGCAGCAAACGGATGAGACCCTGAGAGCAGACAGTGAAAAATAGCTTCTGTGTAGATTTGTGTCATAGTGAGATAAGAAAACTCAAAACGTAAGCACATTGAGATAAAGTAGTCAACATAAAGACATACTGCCTGTGCAAATTCGGAAGATTAGCAACTTTCACAAAATAGTCCTTGGTCGGCTAAGAAAGGCATCCTTGAATACTAATACTAATCTGTGATAGGGAGAGGGGATGGTTAACTGGAATACTGCCAGGATAAAAGAAGTCCTGTCTTTGATACCCTGCACAGTGAAATTTCAAAGAACCAGAAGAGGCGAGAAAGAGAGACAGACCAAAAACTTGAAGACCAAAAGCTACAAGAGAAAGAGTCGTGCACTCTGCCGTCCAGTCTCTAATATGGGTGATACCTGTTATAGACTGCTAATCAATGCCTGAGTTTGTGACTATGGTTTATCTAAAAACATATCAAACTTGGCTTTAGTTTTATCGCAGTAAGGTCGATTCATAACAAACTTTGTGCTGCCAAGTCTTTTCCCACAGAGGCAGACAGAGAAAGAGGGAAAGAGAGACACCGAGACTGTGGGAGAAACAGAAACAGAGGGAGAGGGAGGAGACAGAGAGAGATGGAGACAGACAGAGACAGAGGGAAAAACAGAGGCAGTGAGAGAGAGAGAGAGAGATGTAGAGGGGGATAGAGATAGAGAGAGAGAGACAGTTAGAGAGAGAGAGTCAGAGACAGAGGTAGAAACAGAGACCGAGGAGGAGGGAGAGAGACAGAGTGAGAGGGAGAGAGACAGAGACAGAGGGAGAAACAGAGACAGAGACAGACAGAAAGAGAGAGTGAGAGACAGAGACAGAGGGAGAAACCGAGACCGAGGGAGAAGCAGAGACAGAGTGAGCGGGAGATAGACAGAGACAGAAGGAGAAACAGAGACAGAGAGAGGGAGAGAGACAGAGGGAGAAACAGAGACAGCGAGAGAGGGAGCAAGAGAGAGGGAGTGAGACAGGGACAGAGTGAGAAAGAGAGAGAGAGAGAGAAGAGAGATAGAGAGGGAGAGCGACAGAGACAGTGGGGGAAACAGAGAGAGAGAGTGAGACAGACAGATACACTGAGAGAGACAGAGAGAAAGAGGGAGAGAGACAAATAGACAGGGGCGGGGAGAGACAGCAATAAAGGGGGAGAGAAAGACCAGGAAGTTGAGTTTAGAAAAGAATAATGCAGCATTGCATCCCGTTCTGGGCACTTCTCTTTCAAAATGATTTGAGCGTCCGTGAGATGGTGCAAAGGAATTTTACTAGAATGGTTCCAGAGATGAGGGATTTTAGCTACTAGGTAAGTTTAGAGAAGCAGGCGTTGTTGTCCTTGGTGTACAGGAGGTAGAGGAGAGATTTGCTAGAGTGTAAAATATTATGATAGGCGAAGATAAGGTAGACAAACAAAATCTGTTCCGTTAGCTGTTGATACAAGGTATAGGGGTCTTTGCCGTTCAGAGAATCATAGAATCATCGGAGGTATAAAGCACAGAAAGAGGCCACTGGGCTTATCATGTCTGTGCTGGCTGAAAAACTAGCCACTCATTCTAATCCTACCTTCCAGCATTTGCTCCTTAGTCCTGCAGGTTATGACATTGAGGTGCATATCCAGGCAACTCTTCAATAGTTGAAAATTTCTCTCTCTACTACCCTTCCAGGCAGTGTGTTCCAGACCTCCATCACCCTCTGGGTGCAAAAAACCCTTATCTCCCCTCTAATCGTTCTACCAATCACTTTAAATCTATGGCTCCTAATAACGTATCTCTCTGCTAAGATACGTAGGCCCACTCTATCCAGACTCCTCACAATGTTGTACATTTCAATAAAGTCACCCCTCAGCCTTCTCTGTTCCAAGGAAAAAAACCCAAGCCTATACAATCTTTTCTCACAACAGTAATTGTTCAGTCCCGACGACATCCTCATAAATCTCCCCTGTACCCTCACTTGTCCAATTATATCCTTTCCGTAATGAGGTGATCAGAACTGCACACAGTACTCAAGTTGTGGCTTAATGAATGAGCTATCCAGTTCCAGTATAAACTCCCTGCCGCTTGTATTCTATACTCAGCTGGAAAAGGAAAGGATTGCATATGTCTTAACCACTTTATGGACTTGTCCTGCTATTTTCAGGGATCTGTGGACATTAACTTCAAGGTCCCTCACTTCACCTACAGCTCTCAATATTCTCCCATTAATCGTCTTTTCCTTTGCCTTGTTTGACCTCCTGAATGCATCACCTCACACTTCGCCAGGTTGAATTCAATTTTCCACTTTTCTGCCCACCTGACCAGTTCATCAATGTCTTCCAGCAGCCTTCAGCTATCCTCCTCGCCATCTACCACGCAGCCAATTTTTGTGTCATCCGCAAACTTCTTGATCATGCCCCCTATGTTTACGTCCAAATATATGCCACAGAGAGCCGGGGACCCAGTACTGAGCCCTGCAGAACGCCACTGCAAAAAGCCTTCCAGTCGTAAATACACCCTTTGTTTTGCAGTTGGAGGTGCAAGTTCTCCCTGTGTCTGCGTGGGTTTCCTCCGAGTGCTCCGGTTTCCTCCCACATGCCAAAGACTTGCAGGTTGATAGGTAAATTGGCCATTATAAATTGCCCATTTTGTTCAACAGTCCAAGATGAATTTATACCCAGTGGCTTCTTCAAAACTATGTAAAACATAGCACAGGTCAGTCTCATGTCTGTTCTATAGCTTCTTGACTTATAAAATATAACGTCCAGGGGTTGGGATGTGGTAGGAACATGGAATTAGAGTAGGATTAGTATAAATGGGAGGTTGATGGTTGGCACAGACTCGGTGGGCCAAAGGGCCTGTTTCAGTGCTGTATATCTAAATCAAATAAATCAAAATCAAATGTTTGGTCGTTAGAATACCTTCAGTCTTGTTACTAGCCATCAGCCAAAGTGTACAATTTCTAATTGCTCTGGTTTGATGTGGGTAATATTTATGTTTGAAAGGATGAGGTGAATCTTATAACAATCTCCCAGCGATGAAGTGAGATTGAGGGACTGGAATAAAGGTGAGTAACAGTGCAATGCACTTTACACGACTTAGTGACTAACTCTGTTATGTTAATGCTGCATACATCACACTTGTGTTGCACTGTGACAATTGCTGATAGTTTTTTAATGATAGGGATTGTTTTTATTGCAGGGTTTTCGATTGTGTTTTCTTTTATTGGCCGATGTATAGAATATCAGAGCAGGGAGGTTCTGCTGGAACTGCATAAAACACTAGATCACAGCTAGAATACTGCATACAGTTCTGGTCAGCACATTACAGGAAGAATGTGATTTCAGCAGAGAGGGTAAAGAGGAAATTTACAGAGGTTGTTGTCAGGACTGGAGAATTTTAGCTGTGAGGAAAGATTGGACAGACTGGGATTGTTTATCTTTTGGACAGAGGAGGCTGAGGGGAGATTTAATGGAGGTGTATAAAATGATGATGGGCCTAGATAGAGTGGATAGGAAGGACCTATTTCCCTTAGGAAAGGGGTGAATAACCAGAAAGCATAGATTTGTGTTCCAAAGATTTTTTTTTAATGTTGAAAGGGACTCGACGCTGAAAAAAACTGACGGCACACAGCGGTCAAAATCTGAGACACTTTAGAAGTGAGGGAAGGGGAGACACTTTATAATGTACACTGATGTAGAAAGAGGATGGATTGTCGGCGCTGGAGGAGCTTATAGAGATAGGGAGGATTGTAAGGGCTGGAGGAGTTACAGAGATAGGGAAGGTTGGGGGGTTGGATCGGGTTACAGAGGTAAGGAGTGTTGTGGGGCCTAGAGGAGGTTAGAGAGATAGGGAGGGTTGTAGGGCCTGGAGGAGGTTCCAAATATGGGGGCTGAGGTCATGAAGGGCTTTGAACAGAAGAATGAGAATCTTAAAATAGAAATGTTGTCGGACCAGGAACAAATTTCTGTCCATGAACACGGGGCGATAGGTGAGTGGCACCGGTTGTGAGTTCGGACATGGCACAGCAGAGATTCAGAGGAGCCGACTTTTACGGAGGGTGGAAAATCGGAGGCCAGTCAATAAAGCTTTGTATTTGTCAAAATTGGAAATAGAAAAGTCATGGATGAGGGTTTTAGCAAAGGATGAGGTGAGGCAGGAGAGGAAATGGCATTATCACATTGAGTGACACTGTGAGATCGCGACTGTATCTTAAAATGTTGATAACTCAAATATTCATACTCACAGGCTGTGCCCACATACTGCAGTATAATCCCACCATTCACCAGGTTCTGGGAAATACCCTCAATATGTTTTTTGTATTTACAACATTTTTTCAATGTGTAGATTGATTCATGGGATGTCAACACTGCTGGCCGTGACAGCATTAATTTTCCATCATTAATTGTCACTTGAGAAGGTCGTGTTGGGCCTTCTCCTATCGGCGAAGAATCTCCCATAGTTGCTGATTTATCTGGTGTTCCAGGATCTGGCCCAGTCGTGCATCCTTCTATAGAAGTATAACCTGCCAACACTCCCTGACTGTTTTCCCAGATGAAGACTGATCCATTTGAATGAGGAAAGATAAGGAAGTGATTCCCAGAAAGAAAAGTGATAGGTTTTGTTTCATATCAATTTTAACCATCAAAGCAATCTGCTTGCAGCGGCTGGATGACCACAAGCTGCCGCTGGCACTGTCAGGGGAGACAAATATTTCCGTTCACTCTTGTCTCCTCCTGGATCCTCTCAATCAACAACCATGACTACATGCGGTCTTGTACCACCCCTCCGCCCCGCCCCTACCCCTCCAATCAGGTACCATCTCAAATAATCTTCCAAATAGTACAGGATCAAAATACTGACCGTTCCTAATTAAAGAATGAGAATTGATTACTTTCAAACAATAAAATGTTTTAAGACGGCCTTGTGTTGCCCAGGTTTGGCACTTTTACCCCAATTCACCCTGATGGTGATATTCCACCATGGGGGGAATCATGTGGCTCCCTCTCACTTTCTTTCACAGCTTGCCCTCTCACTTTCTCTCTCTCCTTACCCTCTCACATTCTCAGTCCCCCTGCCCTCTCATTTGTTCTCTCTCTGTCCCTCACTATTTCTCCCTGTGTCCCTGTCCCTCATTTTTTTCTCTCTGTCTCTCTGTCCCTCACATTTTCTCTCTGTCTCTCTGTCCCTCACTTTTTCTCTCTGTCTCTTTGTGCCTCGTTTCTTCTCTCTGTGTCTCTGCCCCTCACATTTTTCTCTCTCCCTTCCACCTCAATTTCTCGTTCCCTTCTCACTTTCTTGCTCACTGCCCCTTAATTGTCTCTTTCCCTGCCCTCTCACTTTGTCCTTGCCTGCCCCTCTCACTTCCTCTCTCTGGGTCTCACTCACTCTCTCACTTCCCCTCTCTCTCAATGGCCCTCTCACCTTCTCTCCATGTCTATAGATGATGCGTGTTTTCCTAATGGTCAAAATGGGTGGCAAACTGTGTTGTGTTTGAACTGTTTTGTCATTGGGTCAAAATTCCACCGGTTGTGAGTTGGAATTCCCCAGGGTGAAGTTTGTATATTTTATAGATTGGAACCCGAGTAAAGCCAATCTCCACAAGATGGATTATTTGTTAAAAAAAAAAACAAATATTTCATCCTGCATATATGCTGTGCTGTGAGAATAAAAACAATGAATGCAGGAACCGTGAAATCTCAGGATATATTTGTGGGTTTGGAATTCGTTATGAAGAAGCTGGGATACTGACTGGGGGTAGAGCTTGTAAAGTGCAGAGTGAATGGTCTGGTTGACAGTGTAACTCTTGTGCGAACTAACTGTGAATTTCGAAACATAAATCAAAATTGAGTCCGTCCCAGTAAATTTTACTCACAATCACTGGTTTAAAATGTCAGTACCCTAACTTGCACTGGAACAGGGACGAGTGTATTTCTGGTTCTATACTAATGACTTAGACTTGGGTGTATAGGGCGCAATTTCACAACACGTGGAAGTATTGTGAACTGTAAGGAGGATAGTGGTAAACTTTTGGTGAACATAGACAGGCTGTTGGAATGGTGGACACGTGACAGATTAAATTTAATGCAGAAAAGTGTGAGGTGATAGATTTTGGTGGAAGGAAGGAGGAGAGGCAACTTTAAATAACGAACACAATTATAAAGTGGGTGCAGGAGCAGAGGGACTTGAGGATATATGTGCACAAATGTTTGAAGGTTTTAGGGCAGGTTGAGAAAATGTTTAAGGAGGCATACAGAATCCTGGGCTTTATAAATAGTGCATAGATTGCAAAGCAAGAAAGTTACGATGAAGCTTTAAAAAGCACTGGTTCAGCCTCACCTGCTCTCACTGGCGGAAGGGTCGAGAACCAGAGGACAATAATTTAAAGTGATTGGCAAAAGAACCAACATGAGGAAAAGCTTTTTAACGCAGTCAATGGAGTGCACTGCCTGCGAGAGTAGTGCAGGAAGGTTCAATCATGGCTTTCAAAACAGAATTGGATAAGCACCTGTAGAGAAATAAATGCAGGGCTACGGGGAAAGGGAAGGGAAGTGGGCTGAGCTGAGTTGCTCTTGCAGCGAGCCATCATGGACACGAGGGGCTGAATGGCCTCCTATGCAATAATAATTCTATGATTCCATAGGATGGACTCAATAAAGTGTCTCCAAAAATAAATGAAATGACAAGGAATTCACATGAGAAGATTTCCAGCCTCTGCAGCATTTTCTGCTTTTTAAGAACAATTTTATTTCTTTCTGAGCAGATGCGAGGTGATCAGAATTGAACCGATGGAGGTGGCAGAAAGGCTCTTGCTGTTGTATCGCCTACTATCCTGCAGGATGTGCGCTGACTCTCCTCCAGGCCATTTACTCTTGGTCCTCTGGCAGGCTCGTCTTGCCCTCAGCCCTGCTGCACCTTTTCAAGCTCCAGCAAACCGTTTTTAAAAAAATAGCATAAAGGGCGGAGCTAATTCCTATTTCAGCTGCAGGCGGATTTAAAGGGGTGTCTGACACATTCTCTTTACTGTTTATGGGGTGCAGTCCCAACTATTATCAGGTGAGAATCAACCCGGACATCCAGCCCCTCCCTTCAGAGCGTTATTCCTATATAGTTATTCACCCATGATAGGATCACATAGTGGAACTGAAACAGGCCATTTGGCACAAAAGTCCATGCTGGTGTTTCTGCTGTATTCGGTCCTCCTCCCGCTCTTCCTCATCTCATCCCATCAACTGAACCTTCTTTTTTTGTTTTCATTTCTTTTCCCTCACGTGTTTGTCCAGTTTCCATTTGATTCCATTGGTACTATTACCTCAACCACTCTCGATGATAGCGAGTTCCACATTCTCACCGCTCTCTGATTAAAGATGTTTCTTCTGATTTCCCCATTGGATTTATCAGTGAATATCTTATATTGATGTTCCCTTAGTTCTGGTCTCACCCGCAGATAGAAGCATCTTCTCTGTCTCCACTCTATAGAACCGGTTCATAATGTTAAGGACCTCTATCAGGTCACCCCTCAGCCTTTGCTAGAGAAAAGAGCCCTGCCCAGGTTGTCCTGCCCAACTTTTCCATAATAGTCATAAACTCTCAGCCACACAGTGCAATCTTTCCTGATAGGTAGAACCCAAATATGCAGTGGCTGCTTCATCCACCGTCCTTTAATTGATTTATATTTGATATGTCTTATTAAGGGCGTCATTGGCATGTTTAGCATCTGTTGCCATCCCTGGTTGCCACTTGAGGAGGTGGTGGTGAGCCTTCTCCATGAACCACTGCAGACCTCGTGGTTTATGTGCATGCACCGTGCAGTTACATAGGGAATCTCAGGATTTTCACCCAGTGATAATGAAGCAAACACAAATGTACTGCCACGTTGTGATGGTAACCATGGTTCGGAGGGGAATTTGCAGGTGGTGGTGTACCCATGTGTCCACTGCCCTTGTCCTTCAAGGTGGTAGAGATTGTGGGTTTGGGAGTTGCAGCTTTCCTGACTGTGTGCACGTATTCACAAACATTCACGCAGCCACACAGAATTTGAGCCATAAAGTTGCAGACAACACTAGCACACACATATACACTCACTTCGGAACAGGAGGAGGTCATTCAGCTCCTCGAACCTATTACACGGGAAGAGGAGGAGGTCATTCAGCCCCTTGAACCTGCTATACAGGAACAGGGGGAGGTCATTCAGCCCCTCGAGCCTGTTACACAGGAACAGGAGGAGGCCATTCAGCCCCTCGAACCTGTTACACTGGAACAGGAAGAAGTCATTCTGCCCCTCGAACCTATTATACAGGAACAGGAGGAGGTCATTCAGCCCCTCGAGCATGTTACACAGGAACAGAAGGAGGTCATTCAGCCTGTCAAGCCTGTTACACATGAGCAGGAGAAAGCAAAAGAACCAAAGGCGACATGAGGAAAAGCTTTTAATACATTGAGTGGTTATGATCTCAATGCATTGCCTGAGAGTGTGATGGGTGCAGATTTAATAGTGACTTCAAAAAGGGAATTGAATAAATATCTGAAGAGAAAAATAGGGAAAAAGCAGAGACGTGGGAGTAGATGAATTGTTATTGCAGTGAGCTGGCAGGTACACCGTGGGCCGAATGGCCTCCTCCTGTGCTGAAACCATTCCATGATTCTATTTTCAGTAATACTTGCTTCCTACAAGCACTCAGTCTGCAACATGAATGCAAACAGACACCCAGCCATGTTATGCAACCTCAAGATGTCCGAACCATCTCCACAACCATGGATTGAAGTTAACGTTGATATCACAGATTTCCCCACAGGCGAACGCCTGCTTGTTTTTACTGACGACTACAGCAGATTTCCAATTGTGTAAATTCCTCTGTCAACTTGAACAAAAGCAGTCATCCCAATCCTTGAGCAGATCTTTTTTTTTTGGTTTGGTATCCCTCCAATAGTAATAAGTGACAGTGGACCCCAATTCAACAGCGATGACTTCAGCAAATTCGTGAAATACCTAGGATTCAATCATAGGACAATCACACCCCGTTGGCCATGAGCTAATGGTGGTCGAGAGATCTAAGTGGACATGGAAGAAATGTGATATGTACAGCTGCAGCTGAGAACAGTACATGGAAACAAGAGCGATATAACATCGTAAGTAATTTCAGAGCAACACCTCACTCGACTACTGGAAAACATCCAGCTGCACTCATCATTGAACATCTGATGTGCACATCTCTATCTGAGCTACAATGCGGAGCTAATCATCAATGTATACACAAACACGATTGAGAACAGAACGATCCAATGAAAGGATATGCAGATTAAAACATGAAATTTAGATCTGGACAGCTTAAGCCAGGAGATAAAGTATTTGTGAAGTGTGATGGTCATTTAGGAAAGCAGTAAAACTCTTATGGCATCCAACCATCTGTTATGATCACTGCAAAAGGATGCATGATCACAAGAAATGTAACATCCTTCAAAGCACTGAAAACACCTCTCACAAGCATTGAATCCAGTTCTGACTTCGACACCTTAGATGAAGAACGTGAGTAAAACAAGACTAGACCTGATGTCAGACAATATCCTAATTGTGAGACATGCAAAAGTGACTATGTTACAAAATGAGGCGAGAGAGAGATGGGGAGACAAAGAGATGGGGAGTGAGAGAGAGCGATGGAGAGTGAGAGAGAGAGATAGGGAGTAAGCGAGAGATAGGCAGTGAGAGAGAGAATAAACATTCGGTCAATTCACTGATGCAATAGGGAGATCCCAGGAACCTGAAATAAAGGTCGGTCTGAGAATCGGATCTGTCAGCACAGGCGCGGATGGGGGTATGTGGGGACGATTAAGACTGATGGAGCAGTTTTGACAATAGAACCCACAATGTCCTCGTGGACCATCTCCCACACTTAGACCCTCCTATCCCTCATGCAGACCCCGTTCCATTACTGAGTTAGACCATCTCCCACACTTCTCCCCTCATATCCCTCATGCGGGCCCTGTCCCGTTCCTGGGTTAGACCTTCCCCTTCCCTTAGACCCTCACCTCTCTCTTCCAGGATCCGTCCCATACTGAGTTAGACAAGATCCCTCCCAGGCCTCATCTTGTTACCAGATCAGTCCCTTTGCTCACAGACCTCTCTCATTACTGTGCCAAACCCTGCCTGTCCGAGACTCCTCCAATTAGCAGGTCAGCCCCTCCTCACCCAGGCCACTTCGATTACCAGATCAGCACCTCCCCCTCCCAGGCCCCTCCTATTACAGTCAGATCCTCCCACTCCAAGCCACCTCCCATTACTGGGTCAGTCCTTCTGCCACAATTTTAAACACAGGGCCTGGGAGTATCATGGACTTTCCCAATTCTAAACACAGTGCCGGAGGGAATTATAAATAGTAACAGCTTTAACAAAGGGGCCTGGGTGAATCCTGAACAGTAACAGCTTTATGCACAGGGCCTGGAGGAAAACCTGAACAGTAATATCTTTATGCACACAGCCTGAAAGTGGTGGTGGGGGGTGGTGGATCCTGAACATTAACCGCATTATGCACTGGGCCTGGTGTGAATCCTGAACAGTAACAGCTTTCTGCACAAGGCCTGGGGGAGTACTGAACAGAAACAGCTTTATGCACAGGGTCTGGTGTGAATCCTGAACAGTAAAAGCTTTATGCACAGGGCCTGGGGGGAATCCTGGACAGTCAGAACATTAAGCACACGTTCTACTGATACCCAGGAGTGTCACAAGTTTAAATATAGGGCCTGCGTTGGTATCCTGTCAGTTACCATTTTAAATAAAGAGCATAGGATATACCGTAGATCCTCACAACTTTAAACACTGAGCCTGGGAGGAATATGAACAGTCACGAGTTTAAACACAGAGCTTGGGGGGAATCATGGAAAGTCACAAGCATAAAATCACAAAACTGTTGAAACGCAGAATGGGAACTTTTGGCCCATCGTGTTGACCTTGAAAAGTCGTAAGTTTAAACCCAGGGCCTGGGGCAGCATTCATCACTGGGTTAATGCTTTTGCAGTGACCCTCTAACTAGGTTGTGCTCTGGACTGTCCACCAGCTCAGCACTAATCTGGGATTGTGAGTGAGCCTCTGGGCCTCAGTACCACACTCGGGGTGGGGGAAGGAGGGAGGGACCAGCCTAGCTCAGCACATGGCTGTGAATTGAGTGTGAGTGTGTGCTCCTGAATACCATGCTGAGCTGGAAAGTGTGTGTTATCAGACTAGCTCAGCAGTGGGCTGCGGTTTGAATGTGAGTGTGTGGGCCTCAATACCACACTCTTCTAAAGGGGGAGGGATCATCCTAGCTCAGCACAAGGCTGGAAATTGAGTGTGATTGTGTGGACCTGAATACCACGCGTAGCAGGGAGGTGGGGGGGGGATGGTATTGAGGAACCAGGCGAGTTCAGCAATGGGCTGGGAATGGATTGTGAGTGTGTGGTCCTGAATAACACACGTAGCGGGGAGGTGGGGGGATGATATTGAGGAAACAGGCTCGTTCAGCAATGGGCTGGGGATTGATTGTGAGCTTTTGGGTCTCAGTACCACACTCACAGGGGGTGAGGATCAGGCTCGCTCTGCTCCAGCTTGGGGATTGAGGGTGAGCTTGTGAACCTCAGTATCACACTCACAAGGGATAGAGGATCAGACTCTCTCAGCTCTGGCCTGGGAATTGAGTGTAAGCTTGTGGGCCACAGTACCACACTCGCAGTGTGGGGTGAGGATCATGATTGCTCAGCTCTAGCCTGGGGATTGAGTGTGAGCTTATGGGTCTCAGTACTGCACTCACTGTGGGGGTTGGGGGTGGGGCGGGTGGGTGAGGATCAGACTCTCTCAGCTCCAGCCTGGGGATTGAGGGTGAGCTTGTGGGTCTCAGTACCACAATCACAGGGGGTGAGGATCAGACTCTCTCAGCTCCAGCCAAGGGATTTAGGGTGAGCTTGTGGGTCTCAGTACCACACTCACAGGGGGTGAGGATCAGACTCGCTCAGCTCTCGCCTGGGCATTGAGTGCTAGTGTATGTGAGTCTCCGAACTCTTGCTGGTGACCCACACAGCCAGCTGGTATCCGAACCCTCAGCCGCTTGAACACATCAACTGTACTGGACACGGCCGGCCTGGAGAACATCAGCCAAGCCTGGAGCTGCAGTTCCATCTCCCCACTGCTGTTCCAGGCCCACATGGTCAAGAAGAGCAGCGCATCCTCACGCTGTCCATCCCTGCACCCTGTCTCTGAAGGACGACTCGCCTTTACACAGTGCCTTTCACATCCACAATAACAACTTTTGTTTAGAAAGCGTCTTTAACATGGTCAAACCCCCAAGGTTCTGGAGTGAAAATCAGACAGGAATTTGATCTAAGCACAGAAGGAGGTATTAGGGCAGGAGACGAACAGCTTGAACAAATTAAGACGTTAAAATAAAAAGTATATGGAGGAGGTTAAAGAGATCGGGAGGATTGTATGGACTGGAGGAGTTTACAGAGATAGGGAGGATTGTAGGGACTGGAGGAGGTTACAGAGATAGGGAGGGTTGTAGGGACTGGAGGAGTTTACAGAGATAGGGAGGGTTGTAGGAGTTGAAGGAGGTTACAGAGATAGGGAGGGGTGTAGGGGCTGGAGGAGGTTACAGAGATAGGGAGGGTTGTAGGGGCTGGAGGAGGTTTCAGAGATAGGGAGGGTGTTAGGGGCTGGAGGAGGTTACATAGTGAAAGGGGGAAATTATAAGAATAATATACAAATGGAAAATTATAAGAATCAGCATGACACAATGTAGCTAAAAGATACATGAAACAAAGGAAAGGCTTTAAAAATACCTTGGATGTATTAAATTACTGAGACAGGCAGAATCGGACGAGCAAGGGGAGTTGTCGCTGTCTGATAGTAAGTTTATTTCTCAGGAGATGTGTTTGTGTCATAGTTAATTGGAGTGTTGTTATCAATGTGTACGTGTGGCTCCTCAGATTGGCTGCCATAATGATCACTGAGGGGCCCCCTCTAACGAGTGACTACTTTATTATGATTATGTTAAATGTGATGCGGGGATGCGTGAGTCGTGATTGGCTCTTCTAAATTACTCTGTATAATCTGAACAAAGTAATTCATGACAACGCTACTTCATCGGACACGTCATCAGGATGCGCCGCGGTGCGCACATGCGCAGACGGTCTCATGCCCCCTGCGCATGCGCTGCGGTCCGGCTTACCAGGACCGCTTTGCGCATGCGCAGATGACGCGATACGCGCATGCGCACACAGTCTCCTCATCTCTGCGCATGCGCGGCGGTCCGACCTGCGAGGATCGTTGTGCGCATGCGCAGATGCCGTCATCGCGGAATTTCGTCATCCTAGTTTGGCCTGTGCGCATGCGTCAAAGCTTCGGCAATACTTTTTGAAAGTGGAAGGAGGGGAGGTTTCGTCGGGCATTTTCTCGCATTTTATCTGAATTATTTATTCGTTTTGGAGACTTGCTTCATTTTTATTTGACACAGGAGATTGTTCCAAGGTACGTTGCTCTGCCTTTGTGAGTTGCTCTGAAAACATTTCCATTGTCTGGGCCACCGCCTGTTCTCCAGTCCCTGTTGTGAGTTGTTCTGAAAACATTTCCTATGTCTGGGCCACCGCATGTTCTCCAGCCCCTGTTGTGAGTTGCTCTGAAAACATTTCCATTGTCTGGGCCAGCGCATGTAGCAGGATGAAGGCACAGTGACTGTGATTTCTGGCGCCAAACAGTACACACTGCAGATACATGATGGCCAGGCTACCTGCAGCTGCATCTTCTCCATTCAGCCTTTGTTGCCCTGCAAACATGCTGTTGTTGTGCAGAGGCATCTGGGTCTGCCTTTGGACAGGCTCGCCCCCAATTGACGCTGGCGTGCATCTCAGACACCAACGACGACAGGCATGGCTTCTGCCATTGTGATTACAGAGGAACAGCCAAGGCCCCTCAGCCACAATGAAAAATACCGCTTGCTTTCAGATCAATTGTACCAGCTACAACAGGCCGTTCTGCAGAGTGGAACGGCAGCATTCATGAGGAGATTGGACTGGCTGCGGCAACAGACTCTCCGCTGGCAGCAAGGACTGGCTGATGAGATGGAGCCATTTACTATGCCCAACAATTGCCCGGAAGCACCTTCGGATGGAGGTGGCCGCGTGCTGGACATCAGTCACGTGTCACAAACCCTGGATCCTGAGCGTCTCACCCCCTGGCCTAATGATCTGATGGACCATACATATGCCTGCCTGTTCAAATCTCCACTTCCCCTACCTGCGGTACCCTCTCCTTGCTGCTCAGTTACACAGTCACCTGCTCCTACACCCATCAGGGCAGTGCACATGGACACACAGTTACCTGCTCCTACACCCATCAGGGCAGTGCTCATGGGCACACAGTTACCTGCTCCTACACCCATCAGGGCAGTGCACATGGACACACAGTTACCTGCTCCTGCACCCATCAGGGCAGTGCTCATGGACACACAGCCACCTGTTTCCCCATCCGACGTTGAAACAACCATGCAGAGCCTTGTGAGACTCCGCAATTGCCAGTTGCTGCCTGTCAAGCAGAGAGGGCGTCCAAAGGGGTCAAGCACTTGGGGAACATTCAGCAAGAAGAGACTGAGCACTAAAAGAAACAAGCATGCCTTGTCCAGTGGTAGCAGAAATGTGAATGCTCTTGCTGTGAACACAACTGGTGATGGTAGTAGGCAGGATTAAATGGGAATGGATGGAAAGACGCACGAGTAACATAACCACTGGCAGGGAACTGCTGGGCTAAATGGCCAGCTTTATGTTCATAGCCCAAAAGAAATGTGCTTCTTTTCCAGCACCCTCACATCATTCATGTTTTCCCTGAGAGCAGCATTGAACCATCACGAGATAGGGGCAGTAACATCATCCTGCCTCCTACAGCTGAGGTGGGTACTAAGTGATTCATTGGCGGTGTTGTCAGTACATGCCTTTACCGCAGAACACAAAGCATGCTCAACAGTAATTTCATTGGAGGGAGGGAAGCTCTGACACTGATGTTCTTTCCTTATTTTCTTTCATGTAAAACGTGCCCTTGAGAAAACAATCCTTGAGACTTAAGGACGGCATTCAAGCAAAGGAGGCAGTGCGGGAGAGGACGCAAGGATGTGCTGATTTCTGCATCTGAGGTGGGTAATAAGTGCTTCATTGGCGACGTTATCAATTGGTGCCTTCACTGCAGAACTTAAAAAGGTGCGCACAACAGTAATTTCAGTGGATGGAGGGAGGCAAGCTCTGACTCTGATTTGCTTTATTTCTTTTCATGTAAAACATGCCGTCGAGAAAACAATCCTTGAGACTTAAGGTCAGCATTCAAGCAACGAAGGCAACTATATCATGCTGCGGAGCTCATCACGATGTGGAAAGGAACATTGCATTTTTGGGTGAATTGGGAATGCACATTGGGATGCGCTTGGGGAACATTCACCAAGAATAGACTGAGCTCAGACTCTTGTGACTTTGCCTTCTTCACATGGACAATACAGTAGTGGAATAGAGAGCCAAGCGTTTATTCACCACAAGGCTCTCCAGGAACAATCTCTTTAGCTGTGCATAGCAGAGACTCGGCCTGTCTGTCTAACGGGAATGCTGGACACAACACTCATATATCCATGCACAGCAGTTCCTCGGATACTTAATGAACTTAATAAAACTTTTCAATAATTAAACCCAGAATTGTTGAGGTTTTGTTTTGCATGCTATTTCCCCGACTTTGCAACTGCACTTCAGATATTCAACTATGGTGGGGGGGGTAGAGGGAGGGGTGGGTGAAGAGGGGGAGGGGTGGGGAGAGCGGGGAGGGGTGGGGAGAGGGAGCATGCAAAATGCAGGGACCAAACAGTTGCAATGCCTGAAGTACTGTGGAGAAGCAGAGAAAGCAACTGGGTAGGGGAGAAAGCAACTGGATTGGGCATCCGCAGCTGGAGGGAATGGCTGAATGGAGAGGGCCGGAAGCGAGAGGCCGTAGAGAGCCGCGGGGAGCGAGCGTGCGAAGACCTTGGTGTCACCGGATCCAGGGACTGGCCAGTAAGTCTTTTGCTGTTGTGTTTACGGCGCATGCACAGAAAAAGGCGCTCCTCTTCAGTTCCGCTGCTCCTCCCCCCACTCTCTCCCCTTCCGCCCTCTCCCCCAGCTCTCTCCCTCCCCCCTTCCTTACCCCTCCCTCTCCCTCTTTCTCTCTCCCTCCCCCTTCCTTACCCCTCCCTCTCCCTCTTTCTCTCCCCTCCCTCTTTTTCTCCCCCTCCCTCTTTCTCCCCTCCCCCTTCCTTACCCCTCCCTCTCCCTCTTTCTCCCCCTTCCTTACCCCTCTTTTTCCCCCTCTCCCTCTTTCTCCCCCCTCCCTCTTTCTCCCGCGCTCCCTCTTTCTCCTCCCTCTCCCTTCCCCCCTCCTCGCCCCCCGGCACCGCTACCGCTGCTGTCCCCGGCCCCCGCGCTGCTCTCCCCTGCCCCCGCGCTGCTGTGCCCGGCCCCCGCGCTGATCTCCCCGGCCCCCGCGCTGATCTCCCCGGCCCCCGCGCTGCTCTCCCCGGCTCCCGCGCTGATCTCCCCGGCCCCCGCGCTGCTTTCCCCGGCCCCCGCGCTGATCTCCCCGGCCCCCGCGCTGATCTCCCCGGCCCCCGCGCTGCTTTCCCCGGCCCCCGCGCTGCTTTCCCCGGCCCCCGCGCTGATCTCCCCGGCCCCCGCGCTGATCTCCAGGGCCCCCGCGCTGATCTCCCCGGCCCCCGCGCTGCTTTCCCCGGCCCGCTCCACTCTCTCACTCCGGCCATTGAATTCTGCCACGTGTTTGTCAGGTTTCATCTCTGTGATTCTTTGAGCAGCGCCATCTTTAGTCCTGGCAGCTGCGACAGTCGCAAGCTGTGACGTATTCGTGGCGCATGCTGTATTTGCGCATGTGCCAAAACAGCGCCACCTACCGATCGCGTTGTCAACAATTGCGGTCTAATCTGAAAGGTGCATGTAAATGATGTCAGCTGAACAATCCTAGTAAACAGGTATGTCCATTGTGTTTCGGCGAGTTTGCACGTGTTGACTGGATTCGTGTGGGCTTTCCTGCATGCTTGAATAAACAGGTGTCCAAAAAAAGAAACTGGAGTCTTGAGACTCACCCAGTAAACACTTGCACGTGGAAAGGGAGAGTGAATTCTCAGGGTAGCAGAACAAGGCGATTGTCTTCCCAGAAGCGGCTCTGGGTTGGTAACTGAACTGCTACAAGTACCAGGGATGAGGGAGGGTGATTGAAGTCCCGAAAGGGGAGGGTGAATGAACTCCCCGGAACACACAGATAGTGAGGGTGATAGGGACTGCAGGAGATTACAGAAAGATAGGATGGGTTGTCGTGGTGGATTTGGTTCAAGATGTTTCGCATTATGAAATAAATTGCCCAAAATATATTACTGCACTTAAAGCTATCAATTCCCGTTATTTCATTTGGAATGAACAGTCTTTTAATCAAGCCCATTCGGAAGATTGTTTGTCGATTTTTTGTCTTTGCCCTTTACAAAGATGGCGGCGGCTGAGGGGCAACGAGACCAGCGGTGGCCGCCTTTGTTGACGGAGAGGATCCGGATGGAAACAAGAATGAACCAAAATTATCCATCTCCTCCAACAGCTCCAGAGGGAACATGTGGCTGTGTAGCTGCTGCAAGCAGATTGTGTTATTTGTTTAAAAGTGATATGAAACAAAATATGTGACATTTCTTTCTGGCAATTCCTTAGCTTGCCTCATTCAAGCGGCTCAGTCTTCACCTACGAAAATACGGTGGGGGGGCAGTGTTTTCAGGCTATTCTACAATGGAAGGCTGCACAACTGAGCCAGATCTTGGAACACTCTCCATAGCATCAACTGCAGAAGCTCCACAGCCAGGAAGGTCAGCAGCCAGTTCAAGACAGAAGGTCGGACACTACCTTCTCAAGGGGTAATTAAAGATGGGCAATTTATTGCCGGTGTTGCCAATGGCAAGCACATCCGGTGAATCAAACTATGCAGTGAAAATATTTTGGAAGCAAATGACAAATATTTACTTTTTCACAGAAACTAGTGGACTGGAAGGTTACCCTGCAGCATTCATGGTCAGTGAGTAAGTACGTGTGGTTTATGCATGGGTTAATGTAGGATATCAAACTCACAGTGCCACTGAGTGTGAGCAGATGGGTGAATAATGTCCATATCCTCCCCTACCTCAGCTAATCTGCTGTGGAAACCAGCAGCCATGCCTTTGTTATCTCCAAACTTGACGAATCCAACACTCTCCTTACTGGCCTTCCATTCTCCACTCTCCATAAACTTCAGTTCATCCAACTCGCTACTGTCCCATCTCCTCACTCGTAGCAGGTCCCGTTCACCCATCTCCCCCGTGTTCACTGACCGACATTCAATCCTGGTCCAACAACGACATTTTTAAAAGAAATACTCATCCTTGTGTTCAAATCCTTCCATGACATCGCTCCCATCTCTGTAACCTCCTCATGCCCTACAACCCTCCCTATCTGTAACCTCCCAGAGTCCCGGCAAGACTCCCCATCTCTGTCACCCCCTGCAGCCCCTACTAACGCCGCTATCGCTGAGACCTCCTTCAGCCCTACAACCCACCCTATCTAGCAATTTCCTCAAGACCCGACAACCCTGCCCTATCTCTGTAACCTCCTCCAGACCCTACAACCACCCTATCTCTCAAACTTCGTCCAGCCCCTACAACCCTCCCTATCTCTTTAACATTCACAAACCTGACAGCTGTCCCGATCTCTGTTTCCTACTCCAGCACCTCCCTAGCTTTCTAAACTCCTCCATCCGCTGAGATCTCTACACTCCTCTAATTCTAGCACCGGGACTATCCCAAATAACGCCCCCAATAACACCACAGCCTGACTCGGGGAGGAAGAGAGAGGGAGAGACGGCAGTGACCAGGTTGTGGAAATGGGAGACGGACTCAATAAAGTGTCTATAAAAAAGAACAAAATATTTTAATCAACTGGCATGAGAAGAATTCCACTATCTGCAGTATTTTGCTTTTCTATGACCAAGTTTTCTTTTCTGAGTAGCACTGAGGAACTGAGAATGAAACCAGTGGAGACTGAGGGAAGACTGATTGTTGTTCCCCCTCCTATCCTGCAGAGGACACTCTGACTCTCCATCTGTCCCATTTTCTGTTTTTGCTGCTCTCCATCTCTGGGTCACTGTGATTCTCCCCCTTGCTCTGACCCCTCAGTCCCTTCCAAACTCGACTGGCCACTAAAATGTGTCTGACTGTTAGAGCATTGAGCAACAGAATGAAAGTGAATGGGAGCAATGGAGTTCAAACCGTATCAAACCAGTCAAATCCCACCCATCCATGTTCAGTGTAATAGCTTGGTTTTGTAGTACAGAACCATGGCACATTGTCCATTATCAATACAGGTTCAAGTGTAAAGTAGTAGGGGATGTGTTTTAAACAGAGCAGAATGCCAGTTGTTGCTAGAACCACAGCTGCAGTTTTCTCGGTGCAATATTTTGTTTTCAGCTTCTGGCAACAAACGGCAATAAATCGATCAAAGGTGAAAGTGACGGTGAACCAGGCAGAACAGTCTAGGGCTGCACAAACCAGGACAATGTGAACAATGCACACAGGAGTGATTTTCAGGAAAGAACTCGGGAAATATTAAGTACTGATTGACAACAGTATGACCTCAGTGATAATGACCAATAGATCTGCCATTGCCATGGCCACCATGGTGCAGGTGGAGAGACCGCACTTTCCCCAGCACAGGATCACAATCACCAGTAAATTAACTGAAAGAGATAGAAGAAAAAAGAGACTGGAAATTAATGATCAACATTCTCCAGACGGTAAGGACAGGATTTTATCAGCAAAGGCACGTGGGTTGGTGGGGTGTCAGTGCGTAATTTAAAAAAAAATCTCAACTCCAACCACAACCCAGCTCCGACCTGTTCATTTCGGAGTTCAACGGAGTTGTGACAGGGAAGGGGCAGACCCTCGCTCAAGGGAGGTGGGTTGGCAATATTAAGATTTTAGCGAGGCTGGAGGTTTAATGTATTTTACAGTTTTAAAACTGGCCGGCCTAGTTTACCTGTGATAACCCACGCCACATAGAATGAAACCCGGGATTGGCGAATAGAACCGTTCCCCATCAGAACTGGATCCCCAACCCTGAGATGGCACCCCACACCCCCGCATTGGTTCGGCCCTTTCAGGATCGGAATTTGATTCATGAAAGGACCCCTCTCCCGGGATCATACACTCCCTAGGCCCCTCCGTCTCCCTGGACTGAGATCACACTTCAAGATTGGAGACCCCTTCTCTGTGTTGGGGATTGGCTGCCCAGTGATCTGACCTGTCACCACTTGCTCCCACACTAGAGTTTACGATTGTACACCCCAATATGAGGCAGCTTCTCCCAGAACCCGGGGTCAGCATTTGGACCACCCTGGTCCGACGTTCTGTTCCAGACTCCTTCCTGCCCGATTGAAAGCAAAGCCTTGACTCAGATTGACTTCAGGGTGGGGAATCTGTCAAGAATAATAAAGGTTAGCGCATGGAGCTTGATTGAGATTTGATTTGATTTGATTTAGAGATACAGCACTGAAACAGGCCCTTCGGCCCACCGAGTCTGATCCGACCATTAACCACCCATTTATACTAATCCTACACTAATCCCAGATTCCCACCACATCCTCACCTGTCCCTACATTCCCCTACCACCTACCTATACTAGGGGCAATTTATAATGGCCAATTTACCAGTCAAAGTGCAAGTCTTTTGGCTGTGGGAGGAAACTGGAGCACCCGAAGGAAACCCACACAGACACAGGGAGAACTTGCAAACTCCACACAGGCAGTACCCGGAATTGAACCCGGGTCGCTGGAGCTGTGAGGCTGCGGTGCTACCCACTGCGCCACTGAACTCTGAAACTCCCATTCCCCACCTATGCCACTCATGCGTTAATATCCAACCAAAGTATTGGAGTAAAAACAAAATACTGACACTGCTGAAAATCTTATAAAAATAAGATGATGTTGAAGGAGGAAAAGGTGTAGTGCTATTGTCACTGAGCTAGTAATCAAGAGGACCAGCCTAATGCCCTGGTGACACGGGTTCAAATCCCAACATCCCATAATTGCAGCAGTTTATTTGGGAGCAGAGAGTGCGAGCGAGTGAGCAGCTGGGAAGGTCAGTTTCAGATTAAACTTAATTCCCTTTTGTTTTCGGCGGACCAAGGGGCTGCTGGGTAAGTAAAACCCTACATATTCGGGCCGTTTAAAATAACTTACCTTTCATTGCAGCTGCTTATTCGGGAGCAGAGAGTGCGAGTGAGTGAGCAGCTGGGAAGGTCAGTTTCAGCTTAAACTTAATTCCCTTTTGTTTTCGGGGGACCAAGGGGCTGCTGGGTAAGTAAAACCCTATATATTCGGGCCGTTTAAAATAACTTACCTTTCATTGCAGCTGCTGATTCGGGAGCAGAGAGTGCGAGCGAGTGAGCAGCTGGGAAGGTCAGTTTCAGCTTAAACTTAATTCCCTTTTGTTTTCGGTGGACCAAGGGGCTGCTGGGTATGTAAAACCCTATATATTTGGGCCGTTTAAAAAAACTTACCTTTCATTGCAGCTGCTTATTCGGGAGCAGAGAGTGCGAGCGAGTGAGCATCTGGGAAGGTCAGTTTCAGCTTAAACTTAATTCCCTATTGTTTTCGGAGGACCAAGGGGCTGCTGGGGAAGTGAAACCCTATATATTTGGGCCTTTTCTGAACCGGGGAAACTACACAGGTAGTGTCTCCCACCCGCCCTCCTCCAACCAAAATAAAAGGTCTCGCTGGTGTGCAGATAAGGTAAGGCTTTTTCTACTTTTTTTGATCGTGTGATTGGTAAAAACTTTTCGTTCCTTTTTCATTTTTTCTAAGTTTCAGAATAAGTTAAGTTTAAGATTAAAAATGGCAGGAGATCTCAGACCCGTGTTATGCTCCTCTTGCTCAATGTGGGAGCTCAGGGACATGGCTGACGTCCCTGACTCCTTCAAGTGCAGGAAGTGTGTCCAGCTGCAGCTCTTGTTAGACCGCATGACGGCTCTGGAGCTGCGGATAGACTCACTTTGGAGCATCCGCGATGCTGAGGAGGTCGTGGATAGCACGTTGAGCAAATTGGTCACACCGCAGATTAGGATTGATGAGGGAGAAAGGGAATGGGTGACCAAAAGGCAGAGAAAGAGCAGGAAGGCAGTGTAGGTGTCCCCTGCGGTCATCTCCCTCCACAACAGGTATACCATTTTGGATACTGTTGAGGGAGATGGCTCACCAGGGGAAGGCAGCAGTAGCCAGGTTCATGGCACCTTGGCTGGCTCTGCTGTTCAGAAGGGCGGCTAAAAGAGTGGAAGGGCTATAGTCAGAGCGGATTCAATTGTAAGGGGAGTAGATAGGCGGTTCTGTGGTCGAATACTAGACTCCCGAATGGTATGTTGCCTCCCAGGTGCACGGATCAGGGATGACTCAGATCGGCTGCAGAACATTCTGAAGGGGGAGGGGCTTTTCCGCTGGCCAGAGAATCAATGGCATCACTGAGTTCCGATTTTGTTGGCTGTAAGTCCAGCTCATCCATGACTGGTAGAGGCTGGGCTGCATTGAGGGCAGTCTCAGTGACAGCATTTTCCCTGGAGTACAGTTCTAGGTAGTGCTCAACACAGCGGTCCATCTGTTTGCGTTGGTCAGTGATTATGTCCCCTGCTTTAGATTTGAGGGGGGGCGATCTTCTTGATGGTTGGCCCAAGAGCGCTCTTCATGCCATCATACATTCCTCTGATGTTTCCGGTGTCTGAGGCCAGCTAAATATGACTGCAGAGGTGTTGCCAGTAGTCGTTTGCGCAGCGCCTGGCTGTTCTTTGTGCAGTGATTCTGGCTGCTTTAAGTGCTGCGGATGTTAAATCGCTGGGGGTTTTCTTGTAGTTCAACAGTGCAATGTGCTGAGCAGCTATGACAGGTTCCCGCTCTTCATTATCAGATTGAAACCAGTCTGCATTTCTCTTCGCAGTTTTGCCGTAGGTGGTCAAAGCTGACTCATAGATGGCGTCTCTGATGTGGGCCCACTTGGTCTCAGCATCCCCTGTGGGTGTGTTTTGAAGGGCTGTTACAAGTGAATTTAGAAATTTTTGTAACATCTGTGGGTGAGAAATTCTGCTTGTGTTGATGCGTGGGTGGCCCTTCTGCTTGGAATGATGCAACTTCTTTGGTCTGAGTCTATCCCTGCTGCACACCAGGGAGTGATCGGTATTGCAGTCCGCACTGTGCAAGCTGCGTGTGATTTGAACACTGTTTAACACTCTATTCCCATGCTATTCATCTATAGTTGTCAAGAAGCCTCTTAAACGTCGCTATCGTACCTGCTTCCAGCACGTCCCCCGGCAGCAAGCTACCGGCACTCACCGTCCTCTGTGTGAAGAACTTGCCTCGCACTTCCCCTCTAAACTTTTCCCCAATCACCTTAAACCTATGTCCCCTAGTAACTGACTCTTCCACATTGGGAAAAAGCTTCTGACTATCCACTCTGTCCATGCTGCTCATAACTTTATAAACCGATATCATGTCGCCCCTCCACATCTGTCATTCCAGTGAAAACAATCCGAGTTTATCCAACCTCTCCTCATAGGTAATGCCCTCCAGGCCAGGCAAAATCCTGGTAAACCTCTTCTGTACCCTCTCCAAAGCATCCATGTCCTTCTGGTAGTGCCGCGACCAGAATTGCACACAACATTCTAAGTGTGGCCAAAATAAAGTTCTGCACAGCTGCAGCATGACTTGCCAACTTATATACTTTATGCCCCGACCGATGAAGGCAAGCATGCCATATGCCTTCTTGACTACCTTATCCATCTGCGCTGCCATTTTCAGTGGACCTGTGGACCTGTACGTCCAGATCTCTCTGCCTGTCAATACTCCTAAGGGTTCTGCCATTTACTGTATACTTTCTACCTGCATCAGACCTTTCAAAATGTATTACCTCACATTTGTCCGGATTAAACTCCATCTGCCATTTCTCTGCCCAAGTCTCCAACTGATCTAAATCCTGCTGTATCCTCTGACAATCCGCATCACTATCTGCAACTCCACCAAACTATGTGTCATCCGCAACCTTACTAATCAGACCAGCTACATTTTCCTCCAAATCATTTATATATACTACAAACAGCAAAGGTCCCAGCACTGATCCCTGCGGAACATCACTAGTCACATCCCTCCATTCAGAAAAGCACCCTTCCACTGCTACCCTCTGTCTTCTATGACCTAGCCAGTTCTGCATCCATCTTGCCAGCTCACCTCTGATCCCGTGTGACTTCACTTATTTATTTTAAATTAATTTATTAATTAGTACCAGAAATGTCAGTTAGAGGGTACAGTGCTTCACCTGTGAGATGTTGGAGGTACGTGAAGCTTCCAGCGTTCCAGAGGACTACATCTGCAGGAAGTGTACCCAGTTGCAGCTGCTCGCAGACTGCATGGATCGGTTAGAGCAGCAACTGGATGCACTTCGGAGCATGCTGGTGGCAGTCAGCGTCATAGACAGGAGTTTTAGAGAAATGGTTACACCCAAGGTGCAGGCAGATAGATGGGTCACCGCTAGAAGGTGCAGGCAGTCTGTGCAGGAATCCCCTGTGGCTATCCCCCTCTCTAACAAGTATACCGTTTTGGATACTGTTGGGGAGGATGGCCTATCAGGGGAAAAAAGCAGCAGCAGCTGGAGCAGTGGCACCACGGCTGGCACTGTTGTTCAGCAGGGAGGAACAAAGCGCAGAACAGCTATAGTTATAGGGGACTCGATAGTCAGGGGCACAGATAGGCGCTTCTGTGGACGTGAAAGAGACTCCAGGATGGCATGTTGCCTCCCTGGTGCCAGGGTCAAGGATGTCTCTGAACGGACAGGGGGCATTCTGAAGGGGGAGGGTGAGCAGCCAGAGGTTGTGGTACACGTCGGTACCAACGACATAGGCAGGAAGAGTGAGGAGGTCCTGCAGGGGGAGTTTAGGGAGTTAGGTAGCAAGTTAAAAGGAAGGATCTCTCGGGTTGTAATCGTGGGTTGAATCCTTTCTAAATTATGTTGCAATTAACTATATGGTCCCGAGTGCTAGATTCCTACTATAAATATTAAATGCTAACTAAATACAGTAATCCCCTCTCTCCGGTTTAGTTACTCTACTTATTAATTAGTTAATTAGGGTTTTAATCAATTTTTATCAATGTTTTATTTTCAAATTCAGTAAAAAATACAATTCCCTACCAGCCAATCATGTCACTGCTTTCCTGTGACGTCACCTTTTCATTTTTTTTCCCAGTTTCTTTTTTAACCAGAGGTAAGTTTTTTATACTTACCAGTCCGGAACTCCTTCCTCCGAGTCTTCTCCCTGGATGTAAGCCGTGAATCCCTGAGGTAAGTTTTTTTATACTTATCAGTCCGGAACTCCTTCCTCCGAGTCTTCTCCCTGGATGTAAGCCGTGAATCCCTGAGGTAAGTTTTTTATACTTATCAGTCCGGAACTCCACCCTCTGAGTCGTCTCCCTGGATGTAAGCCGCGAATCCCCGAGGTACGTTTTTTATACTTACTGGTTTGGAACTCCACCCTCCGAGTCTTCTCATGGGATATAGGCCGCGAATCCCCGAGGTACATTTTTTATACCTACCAGCCCGGAATTCCGCCCTCCGAGTGTTCTCCGTGGATGAAGGTCGCGAATCCCGAGGTAAGTTTTTTACATTTACCGGTTCGGACTTCTGCCCTCCGAGTCTTCTCCATGGATGAAGCAGAACTCTGAATCATCGATGAGAACTGAACCATCATGCCTTCATCAGTTCCAGAAAAGCACGATTCAGCTCAATATTCATTCCGTTTAATAGCAAGATAATAACATTCAACATTCATGACCCACAAATTCCCAGGACCGGGTTGGGAAAAGGGCATTAATCAACACTCTAATAACTCAAGTGTTCGCAATAACTATACTCAGAGTAAGAAACATCGTTATACAGTGGATTAGAATACTGTAAGAATGCTGTAGTCCTGCTGTTAAACTATCAATAAGCAATTAACATCTGTTTCCTTTGAACCAATTCAGGAGAAGACCGAGAAATACAAATACATTTCCAATTATAAGCGTATTACCAAACATCAGCAAAAGGCTTGGCCATTGTAATCAATCATATTCACAAAATACAGAGGAAACTTCAAGAATGGAGAGGTCAGTCACCTGAAGCAATGATTTCACACCAGAACCGGGATTGTTCAATTGTACTCTGTACAAAACTACAGTGACAGATACTCCCAATAATACATGGCCACCGGAATCAGGTGACTCTCTCCAATCAGTGACCCGCACACGTTTTGATTTTACACCAAGTGAGGCTCCCACTATTACCTTCAGTTAGTGAGTTTCTTCCAATGCTGTCTAATTCAACAGGAAACTAAATTCCATTGAATGTAATAACTTGATTAATCAGAGACATTGTCAGTTGCAGAATGACGTTTATTATCAGTTGAGACAATGGAACAAAACCGCAGACATAATTTCAGGATTTTTGAAGTAAGAAAATGACGTTGTAGATCGGGTGTCTGTATATCAGTGACTGCTAGATCAGGCTGTAACATTATCAGTCACAGAGTAAAACCAGAGACCAGCTCACACACAGATTTCCACAACATCAATGGTGAGTCACCTGCCAAGAACACCAACAACTGCAAGAATCAGGCAATATATTTTCATGATACTGTTAAATGGTTCAATCATTTTCTGTTTGGAGTGATCTGTCCGTTCTTGCTGCAGGTAAACAACTGCATTAAACTCTGAGGTGTTACATTCCCAAAGCCTGTAATATATACATCTATACCCTGTGGAATCTCTCCGGGGATATTGAGGTTGCAAGATTCTTCAAACTATATATTTTTAAATTGAACAAACAGATTACGACATTGAGTTCAGTCTGCATGCTGATATATTTATTTCCGAGATTGTTATGGAAAATTCTAACAAAAATGGACCATTCTGAATGCATTAATTTGATGCTGTTTTCTCCCAACAATGAGGTTGTTCATTCAAACACCAGCCAGTCCCATCTCGAGATCTCATGTTTATTTTATATGATTTCCTTCACTTGATTGTGTTTTGGGTGGTGACAAGTATATTGCAGCAGTCGTCCATCTGGGTCCTGAGCTGCAGCCTTTCACTTTTAAGCACAGAGAACTCGGACTGCAGGCAGTGAAATCCAGACTTGGGCAATAATGATCTGATTGGTCACAGTCAACATGGATTCATGAGTGTGAAATCATATTTGACGAGCCTCTTGGAGCTTTTTGAGGATGTTACTGACAGAATTGATAAAGGGGAATCAGTGGACATGGTATATTTGGATTTTAAGAAGGTGTATGACAAGGTCCCTGACAAGAGGTTGGTTCACAAAATTAAAGCACGTGGAATAGGAGGTAATAGACTGGCATGGATTAGATATCGGTTAACAGGCAGAAAGCAGAGAGTAGGAATAAACGGGTCATTTTCGTGTTGGCAGGCTGTGACTCGTGGGTACCACAGGGATCACTGCTTGGGCTGCAGCTGTTCGCAATATACATCAATGATTTGGATGTGGGTACCAAATATAATGTTTCCAAGTTCACGGTTGACTCAAAACTAGGTGGGAATGTGTGTAATGAGGAAGATGGAAAGCAACTTCGGGCGGCACAGTAGCGTAGTGGTTAGCACCGCAGCCTCACAGCTCCAGCTCCAGCCAATTCTGGGTCCTGCCTGTGTGGAGTTTGCAAGTTCTCCCTGTGTCTGCGTGGGTTTCCTTTGGTTTCCTCCCACAGCCAAAAGAGTTGCAGGTTGATGGGTGAATTGGCCATTATAAATTGCCACTAGTATAGGTAGGTGGTAGGGGAATAGAGGGACAGGTGAGGATGTGGTAAAAATATGGGATTAGTGTAGGATTAGTATAAATGGGTGGTGAATGGTTGACACAGACTCGGTGGGCCGAAAGGCCTGTTTCAGTGCTGTATCTCTAAATCTAAATCTAAAACTAGAATGGGAATTGGACAGGCTTTGCGAGTGGTTAAGAATGTGGCAGATGGAACATCAATATGGAAAAATGTGAGGTTATCCACCTCAGTAGGTGGAATAGATGAGCAGAGTATTTCTCAAATGGTAAGAGATTAGAAAGTTTAGATGCACAAAGGGGCCTGGGTGTCCCCGTCAATAAGCCACTGAAAGCTAATATGCAGGTGCAGCAAGCAATTAGAAAGACTAATGTTATGGTAGCATTTATCGTTGGATGTGTTGAGCACAGGAGTAGTGAAGTCTTGCTTCAATTGTATAGAACCTTGGTTCGGCCGCACCTAGAGTACAGTGTGCAGTTTTGGTCCCCTTACCTTAGGAAGGATATTAGTGCCATAGAGGGAGTGCAACCAATGTTCACCAGACTTGTTTCTGGGATGGCGAGACTGTCCTTTGAAGAGAGATTGGGGAAACTGGGTCAGTATTCTCTAGAGTTTCAAAGAATGAGAGTTGAACTCATTGAAACCTACAAAATACCTGAAAGGATACACAGGGTGAATGCAGGTCAGATGTATCCCCTGGTTGGAGCGTCGAGAACCACGGGACAAAATTTCAAAATAAGGGGACAGAGATGAAGAGAAATTTCTTTACTCGGAGGGTTGTGAATCTTTGGAATTCTCTGCACCAGACGGCCGTGGAGACTCAGTTATTGGGTATGTTTAAAGTAGAGATTGACAGATATCTAAATAAAAATGACAGAAGGGAATGTGTGGGCAGTGTGCGAAAACCTCATAGAAGTGGATGGTCAGCCATGATCATATTGAATGGCGGGGCAGGCTCGATGGTCTGAATAGCATACTCTTGCAGCTATGTTCCAAAGTTCCTGTGTTCACCCTTTGAGGCTGTTACACAGGAACAGGAGGAGGCCATTTAGCACCACTAACCTGATACAAATGAATGCGAGGAGGTTATTCTGACCCCTCTCTAGCGTACCACACAGGAACAAGAGGAGACCATTCAGACCCTGCCCGTCATTACCACCACAAGCCCACCCACCCGCCCCATCCGAGTGTGTTATACAGGAACAGGAGGGGGTCATTCAGCCACTCCAGCCTGTTACATAGGAACAGGAGAGGCCATTCATGCTGTCGAGCCTGTTGCACATCTTCATGTTCCAGAAATAGTGCATACTGTCTCCCTCACACTCTCAATTTCCATGTTCCAGTAACTGTACAGTGGATGGAGATCGTGGGGGGACAGTAACTGCAGTGAGATAGGGACACCAGCAGATGGAGACTGTGTGTGGGTTCAGCAATTGCAGTGAGGCAGGGACACCAGCAGGTGGAGATGGTGAGCGGGGCCAATAACTGCAGTGACGTAGGGACACTAGCAGATGGAGATGCTGAGAGGGGGCAGTAACTGCAGTGAGAGGGGACACCAGCTGTTGAAGATGGTGACAGGGAGAGCTGTAACTGCAGTGAGACAGGGACACCAGCAGATGGAGGTGGTGAGCGGGAGTAGTAACTGCAGTGAGGGAGGGACACCAGCAGATGGAGATGGTGAGGGGGGGCAGTAACTGCAGTGAGGCAGTGACACCAGCAGATGGCGATGGTGAGAGGGGGCAGTAACTGCAGTGAGGCAGGGACACCAGCAGATGGCGATGATGAGAGCAGCGTGAGGGTTCTGTCCTCTCTCACCTACAACCCTTCCAATCTCTGTAATCTCCTCCAGCCCCAACAACCTTCTGAGCTTTCTGCGTTCTTCTAATTTTGGGAACCTTGAGAATTCTCCACATGCCCCGGCAACACCACCTTCTGACCTGACGAGAGAGAGAGAGATGGTAGTGATCAGATTGGGAGAATTGAAGACTGAATAAAGTGTCTCAAAAGTAGAGGAAATAAGAATAATAATCAACTGAGACGAGGGGATCTCAGACATCTGCAGAATTTTGGCCTTTGTAAGAGCAAATTCTGTTTTCTAGGCAGAAGTGAGGAGCTAAAAATCGAACCAGTAGAAGTTGAGGCAAGCCTGTGGCTGTTGTTTCCTCCCAGTGATACAAGCGTCTTTTTGACTCTCCTCATCTCCCCTATCCGTCCAGTCCTTTAAAGGATGCCACGTGCCTGTCACCCCGTATGTCTGTCATCTCTTGCCCACCGCCCCATTGGGATGTGCGAAACCCTCCATCAGTGTATTTTGGGTAATGCAACTGTTGGTTTTATCTTGCACACCACGCGGGTGCCCTTTGCCATGTGTAACCACTCAGTTCTCGCCCCCATCCCCAGTGTTCTTCGGGTCATCAGGCTGTCAGTCACCAATTGCCCACGGCTTTGCCATTCTTTGGCGCATGTGACACCTACCCGCAAAGTCTTCCTGGTCATTCATCTGTCGGTCACCTCTTGCCTACTTCCTCACTGCTCTTTGGTGTGGACGACCGTTCCCCAGCCTCAGCCAATGCATTCTACGTCTTCATGCTGCAGTTCACTTCTTGCGCATTGGGGATTAACAGCACATTTATTGACTGGAAAGACTGGGACCTACCTGAGAGATGCTCTCAGTTATTTTATTTATTAATTAATTGAATAATTGATGAAACCGGATATTTCTCTGTCCTCTTGACCTGCTCTCTGAACTTGGACTGAGTCACCCCATAAATAAATGTGTTTGTGCAGCAACTTAAATTCTGCAGCATATATCCGACTTGTTGAAATATAAATTCAGAATCGGTGAAATCCTCTGGATCTGGTGTAATTTTATAATGTAAGAAATCTATAACATACACCGACCACAGAAGTATGAAGCTGCCGGATATGGTGAAGAGTAAAATCACAGACTTTCTCCTGCTCTGCAACTCAGGGTCACTGCGAGTCTCTCCCTTGTGCCAACCCATCAGTCCCTTACGGACACGACTGGCCACTACAATGTGTCTGACTGTCAGAGCGTTAAGCAGCAGAATTAAAGCAAATGGGAGCAATGGGGTTAAAACCGAATTAAACCAGTCAAATGTCACCCATCCAACCTCAGTATAATAGCTTGGCATTACAGCACAGCCCCAAGGTACATTGCCGATTATCCATACAGGTTCATATGATAAGTAGATCGGGACATTTTTTAAACAGAGCAGAATGCAGGTTGTTGCTAGAACCACAGCCACAGTTTTCTCGGTGCAATATTTTGTTTTCAGCTTCTGGCAAGAAATGGCCACAAATCGATCAAAGGTGAAAGTGACGGTGAACCAGACGGAACATTCTTTGGCTGCACGGCTGAGGACAGCGTTAACACTGCACACATAGGTGATATCCAGGAATGATCCCCAGAAATAATAATAACTGATCCACCACAGTATGACCTCAGTGATAATGACCAGTAGATCCGCCGTTGCCATGGCCACCAGGTAGCGAGTGGTGCAGGTGGAGAGTCCGCACTTTCCCCGGGACAGGATCACAATCGCCAGTAAATTAACTGGAAAAGAGAGAAGGGAAAATAGACTGGAAATTACTGATCAAACATTCTCCGTGTCTTACCCAGAGAGTAAGGGCAGGATTTTAACATCAAAAACAGGTGGGTTGGAGGCGGGTCAGTGGTTAAAATTTTAAAAAATCCAAACTCAGAACCGAACCGACCCCTGAACCGCCCACTTTTCGGTTTAACAGAGTTGTGACAGGGGACGGTCAGACAACCATTCCCAGGGGTTGGTTCAGAGAAACAGCACTGAAACAGGCCCTTCGGCCCACCGAGTCTGTGCCGACCATCAACCACCCATTTATACTAATCCCATATTCCTATCACATCCCCACCTGTCCCTATTAATTTTCCTAGCACCTACCTATACTAGGGGCAATTTACAATGGCCAATTAACCTATCAACCTGCAAGTCTTTGGCATGTGGGAGGAAACCAGAGCACCCGGAGGAAACCCACACAGACACAGGGAGAACTTGCAAACTCCGCACAGGCAGTACCCAGAATCGAACCCGGGTGGCTGGAGCTGTGAGGCTGCAGTGCTAACCACTGCGCCACTGTGCCGCCCATTCTCCGGTTTTGGGTATTGATAGTCCAATGATCGAAGATGTCACCATTCTCCCCACCTCTGGAGTTTTGATTTGACACCCTCTGATATCAGGCAGCCCACTCACAATGTGGGGTCATGGCTTGGACCACCCTTATCCTGAGCCCTTGTTCTGCATGTCCGACTGGAAGCCAAGCCCAGCAATCAGACTGACTTCAGCGTGGGGAACCTGTCAAGGATAAATGAGGCAGTCTGTTGAGTTATTTATCTGGCTGGTCCAGTTTATTTCTGGTCAATGTAGCCCCCGGGATGTTGATAGTGGGAGTTTCAGCGATGGTAATGCCACCGAACGTCAAGAGGAGATGGCTAGATTCTCTCTTGTTTGAGATGGTCATTGTCTTGCATTTGTTCAGCGCCAATGTAACTTGCCACGTTCTCCAGGCCTTGCTGCATCTCGGCGTGGGTTGCTTCATTGTCTGAGGAATCATGAATGGTGCTGAATATTGTGCAATCAGTAGCGAACATCACTACTTCTAACCTTATGATGGAGGGATGTTCATTGATGAAACAGCAGAAGATGATCGGGCCTGGGCCATTACCTTGAAAAACTCCTGCAGTGATGTCATGGGACTGAGTTGATTGACCTCCAACAAGCGCAATCATCCTCCTTTGTGCCAGGTATGATTCCAACTAGTGGAGAGTTTTCCACCTGATTGCTCTTGAAAATGTACCAGTGAGCTGCCTTCTTATACCGTTGCAGTTCCATTGACTCCAGTTTTGCTAGGGCTCCTTGATGCCATACTCGGCCAAATGCTGCCTTGATGTCAAGGGCAGTCACTGTCACCTCACCTCTGGAGGCTTTCGGAATGTACCAGCAGGTGATGGTGGAGGGAAACTGGCCGGGAAACGGCCTCAGGGTGTCGGCCAGGTAAGATACCATCCAGTGTGAGTCTAAGGACAGCTCGGGTTTAGTGGATTTTGGACCAAAGTGAGGCAGACTGACATGGACAGTAATGAACATGGAAAGCTGGAGCGCCTCTCCGACCTCATAATAAAGGAAGTCTCGTGTGTTTTGGGACAGTCTGGGTGGAATGAGGATTCAGACCCTGAAGGTGGGACAGAGATCATTGAGTGGAGGGACTAAACTGTCAAATAATAGTTGAATATATGCATCAGAAGCTTCAAGACAATTAATGTAGCAAGTGGGGAGACATTTGATAATGTGATCAAACTGAGGGCATTCTCTTTGATTCGCATGGCTGACATTCACACATACTAAAAAGATTGGGAAGAAATAGTGGAAGGTGGGAAGGGATGTTTCACAATGATCAGCGGTGGGAGCACTGTCGTTCACTATTTACATAAGGATATGGACTCGGGAAGCAGAAGCACTATTTAAAATTTTGTAGAAAAATCCAAATTGATGGTACAGTTAATATAAAGGAAGACCATAACAAAGTAACTGAAGATATTGTGAAGCATTATAAATAAACCTGCACAATGGGAAATTAGATATCAAATTAATTTCAGTAGAGCAATGTGTGAGGTGCTGAGGTTAGGCCCAATGAGTGGTGCAGTGCTGGGAACCACAGCCTGACAGCTCTAGCGACCTGGGTTCCCTTCTGGGTACTGTCTGTGCGGAGCCTGCAAGTTCTCCCTGTAACCGTGTGGGTTTCCATTGGGTGCTCCGGTTTCCTCCCATATGCCAAAGACTTGCGGGTTAACAGGTAAATTGGCCATTGTAAATTGTTCTTAGTGTAAGAAGGTGGTAGGAGAATTGTGGGGATGTGAGAGGGAAATGGGATTAATGGACGGTTAGTTGATGGCCGACACTGAGTCGATGGGCCGAATGGCCTGTTTCAGTGCTGCATCTCTCTAACACTCCAAGAACAAGATTCCAGAATATTCCTTGGAAAACAAGTATCTGAATGAGTCGAAGTGAATAGGGCTTTGCAGGAGAAATTCACAAATCTCAAAGTAACGGGGCTGTAAATTGCAAGTAAAACAGAAGAGTTCATTTTTAGAGGAATAAATTTGAAAAGCAAAGAGCAAACATTAAAATTATATAGAACCTTGGTTTTACAACACTTAGCGTACTGCCTGCAGTTCCAGTCTCCATATTACACCCAATAATATTTGGCCACTGGAGCATGGTGTTCTACTACAGCTTGCGTGTAACGCAGTGCAATTCTATAGTGAAAGATACTTGCAGTAAAATATGCAGATTGAGATGATGTTTTCTACTGCAGTTACTGATTCATGCTCAGTACAATTCTACGTGACAGATAATCCAAGTAATACATGGTCGCTGCGATCAGGTGTTCAGCTCCAGTTCGTGACCCACACTCACTACACTGATTGATATTCCCTGTCCAAATATTCACAGACGTTCACTGAGTGCAGGGAGACAGTTGCACCATATGTCATCATTTGACTTGGCCATGATACATAAAAATAAATATTTCGGTAACAAAAGTTTACAACATCAGCGATTTTTCTGGCCTCCTATTCAATGAATTGATATCACTAATTTTGAGTTGAAAAAGGGTGACCACTAGAGGAGTATGCACCATTATTAGTCTCAGGCTAAAACCAAAAATCACCTCACATACAGATTTACACAACTTCAATAGTCATCGTCACTTACCTGGAACACCAATGACGGCGAGTATCATGTAATATATTTTCTCAGCAATTTCAATTGGGCCAAGCATTTTCTGTGTGAAGTGATCTTTACCTTCGTGCTGCAGGCAATCTCTATGCAATAAACTATGAGGTGATACATAGCAAGAGCCTTTAATTTATACCACGTGGGACTTCCACGGGGATATTGAGGTGACAACATCGTTCCAATTTGTTTTTGTTTTCCAAAAAAAATGAACAAACGGATTACAACAGTGAGTTAATTCCTTGCTGTTTGAAAATTAATTTAGCACTGAGACTGAACTGATAATACTGATAAGATTTATTAATGGACACAAATTATAGGCTCCATTCGCCGAGCCATGAGGTTGGTCTTGCAAACAACATCAGTCCCAAATTTAGGTTTCATGTTTTGTTTTTTTTTGTCCTTCACTCGAGTGTGGTCATTGAATAATTAAACTCCAAATGTTAGTGTGGCTCTCACAGAGCTGCTTTACTCCATTCTGCGATGCAGAAAGGACAGCCAACCCTGTGGGCTTATTTACATTTTTTAAAGAAATATCGCCACAAAATTAAATAAACATATTTGCTATTCTCTTTTCCCATCTACCCAATAACAACTGCAGTAACTATTTGTCCTTTCCACCAAAACACTTACAAAGAACAAAGAACAATACAGCACAGGAACAGGCTATTCGGCCCTCCAAGCCTGCGCCAATCTTGATGCCTGCCTAAACTAACACCTTCTGCACTTCCGGGGCCCGTATCCCTCTATACCCTTCCTATTCATGCATTTGTCAAGATGTCTCTTAAACGTCGCTATCATATCTACTTCCACCACCTCCCCTGGCAGCAAGTTCCAGGCACTCACCACCCTCTGTGTAAAAAACTTGCCTCGTACATCCCCTCTAAACTTTGCCCCTAGCACCTTCAACCTATGTCCCCTAGTAACTGACCCTTCCACCCTGGGAAAAAGCTTCTGACTATCCACTCTGTCCATGCCGCTCATATCTTTGTAAACCTCTATCATGTCGCCCCTCCACCTCCGTCGTTCCAGTGAAAACAATCCGAGTTTTTCCAACCTTTCACTTACCTTTTACTTGTGAACTTTGGCATCACAATGTGCACAAGGTTTAAAGTTCAACTTTTCCCACCATCACCTACACACATTATGTGTATTTGACCCCGTCTCCACCCTACCCACCGCCCCCACCTGTGTTGTGCCACCTTTCCCCCGATGGGGAACTGAAGGTGCAGGAGTGCTGGCTGCCATACTGAAGATTTCAGCGGGCCATCACGATTGCAGGTAATTGTATCCAAATGTATTAATTCAATTAATTGGCATATTTAAAGTATTGTCCCGTCACTCAGCGGTGGGAGCGGGGTTGAGGGGGGGCGGGGGCGGGTGGGGGTGGCCGTTGTTGGAGAGGCACCACGGAGCCTCGAGTCGCCGGAAGGATTGGACCAGGCCCTGACACTACCGAGATCTGTGGCAGGCCTCATCCGGAGCCACCCCCAAGCTACCCCCATCCCCAGCACTGTTCATGACGCAGGGGATTTGGTAACATCTAGCCCAATGCTTTCAACCAAAAGAGCACCATAGTAGCTGCTGGAAATTAAATTCAATTAATTAACAAATACAACTTATTATTACTATTCATTCATGGGATGTGGGTACCACTGACTAGGCCAGAATTGATTGCCCATCTCTAATTGCCCTTGACAAGGTGATGTGAGCTTCCTTCTTGCAGCACTACAATCCTTACGGTGTAGGAACACAGTTCCAGGATTTTGACCCAACGACAGTGAAGGAATGGGGATATAGTTCCAAGTCACGATGGCGTGGCATAAAGGGGAAGTTGCAGGTGGTGGTGTTCGCATGCATCTGCTACCCTTGGCCTTCTAGGTGGTAGAGTTCTCAGGTTTGAAAGGTGCAGTTGAAAGAACCTTCGTGAGCTGCTACAGTTCATACTGGAGATGGTACACACTGCTGCCACTGTCTGTCGTTGGTGAAGGAAGTGAATTGTGAATCGGATTTGATGAAAATCAAGTGGCTGCTTTGCCTTGGATGATGTCGAGATTCTCAACTGTTGTTGGAACTGCACTTATCCAGGCAAATAAAGATTATTCCATCACACAAATGGAGATGGTGAGAGGAGGACAGTAACTGCAGTGATGCAGGGACACCAGCAGATGAAGATGGTCAGAGGGGACAGTAACTGCAGTGCGACAGGGACACCAGCAGCTGGAGATGGTGAGAGGGGAGGCAGCTGCAGTGAGACAAGGACACCAGCAGATGGAGTTGCTCAGAGGGAACAGTAAATGCAGTGAGACAGGGACACCAGCAGATGGAGATAGTGAGAGGGGACAGTAACTGCAGTGAGACAGGGACACAGGCAGATGGAGATGTTGAGAGGGGGTGGCAGCTGCAGTGAGACAGGGACACCAGCAGATGGAGATGGTGAGAGGGGGACTTAAACTCGAATTTGGTTATTGCCTACTGATAGACAACGACCCCACGCTAGCATGCATATGCGATACACACATGCAGATAGAGACAAAGAGAGTCAGACAGAGACAGGGAGCCAGGGGAGAGAGGGAGAGACGGAGATGGGGAGAGACAGGGATTGGGAGAGACAGGGACGAGAGGGAGAGACAGAGGTAAAGGGAGAGACCGAGACAAAGAGAGAGAGGGAGTGTTGCACTGTTGATTAAAAAGGGAGATAGAAAGGGATAGACTGACTAATTACAGGCCACTCAGCCTAACCTCAGTGGATGGCACATTATTAGGAAAAATTCCAGTAAACATTGCGAATCGTCATTTAGAAAATTGCAGATTAATCAAGCACAGTCAGCATGGATTTGTTAAGTGAAGTTCGTGTCAGACTAACTTGATTGAATTTTTCGTGCGGGTAAACAACGAGAGAGAGCGAGATGCAGTGACAATCAGTAACAATCCCCATTATCTGCCCAGTCCTACTGGGAGTTCAGTGTGAGTGTTGTAGCGGTGCATGTTGGATCAGTGTTTGATATTTTGAAACTGCAGTGACGGTCCCAACAGGGGAAAGAGTTAAAGGTTCAAAATTAACCGAGGAATGCCGGAAAGCATTATTATCCTGGGAGAGAGAGAGTGGGAGAGAGAGATAACAAGACGGGGAAAGGGAGAGATGGTGTGAGTGTGACGCATACAGAGACATGGACAGAGACTGGAGAGAGAGAGAAATAGAGAGAGAAATAGAGAGAGAGAGAGAGAGAGAGAGAGAGATTGAGATGGCGATAAGGACAGAGACAGAGTGAGAGGGGAGAGAGGGATAGACAGAGATGGGGAGAGACAGGGATTAGGAGAGACAGGGACGAGAGGGACAGACAGAGACAGAGGGAGAAAAAGAGAGTGCGAGAGTGAGAGAAAGAGAGGCAGAGAGGGACAGAGACAGATAGAAACAGAGAGCGAGAGACAGAGAGACACCCAAACCCACCCGCACACACAGAGACACACATACACAAACACACAAACACAGACACAGTCACAAACACACACAGAGACACACACAGAGACACAGATAGACACGCAGACAGACAAACTTCTCGCTCTCACCATCTCCATCTGCAGGTTTCCCTGTCTCACTGCAGTTGCTGCCACTCTCACACTTAATATATTTATAAAACGCCTTGGGATTTTCGTTTATCTTGCCCACTAGGGTCTTCCATGACCCTCTTCTCTCTGCTAATTATTTTCAGCTATTTTCAGCCCTCTGAATATGCCATAAGCCTCTTTTTCTTTGCTTACTAATCCTCTATATCCCTTGACATTCAGGGTTCCCTGGACTTATTCCTCCTACTCTTTATCCTGACGGGAATATGTTGGCCCTGAACTCTCACTATTCCCTTTTTGAATGACTTCCAGTAGTCCAATGCAGACTTTCCTACAAGTAGCTGCTTCCAGTCCACTTTGGCCATATCCTGTTTTATCATGTTGAAATTGGCCTTACCCCAATTCAGAACCTTTATTTCTGGTCCATCTTTGCCGTTTTCCATAACTACCTTAAATCTTACAGAGTTACTGTCACTATGATACTTCTACCACTCGTCCGCCTTCATTCTCTAAGATTAGGTCCAGTGCCGCCCCTTCTCCTGTACGACTTTCTACATGCTGGATCAAAAAGCTCGACCTGTATGAACTTTAAGAATTCTGCTTCCTTTAAGCCTTTTGCACTAAGACTATCCCATTAATATTGGGAAAGTTGAAATCCCCTATTATTACCTTATTATTACCCTATTACTTTTACACCACTCTGATATTTGCCTACATATCTGCTCCTCTATCTCGCCCTGGCAGTTTGGAGGCCTGTAGTACACTCCCAGCAAAGTGATTGCCCCTTTTTGTTTTTGACTTCTACCTAAATGGCTTCATTTGAGGAACCTTCCAAGATATCATCCCACCTTACTGCAGTAATTGACTCCTTGATCAACAGTGCAATGCTACCTCCTCTTTTACCCCCTCCCCTGTCGTGCCTGAAGATTCTATACCCTGGAATATTAAGCTGTCAGTCCTGCCCTTCTCTCAACTACGTCTCTGTGATGGCAATAATATCATATTCTCATGTGTTAATCAACACACTCAATTCATCTGCCTCACTTGTCAGCCTCCTTACGTTAAAACAGATGCAATTCAGCCTTGCATTATTTTCCCTATCTACTCTTGTCTGGACCCCTCATGCTTTGAACACCTCTATCACATCTCCTCTTAAACTTCTCTCCAGTAAGGTGAACAGAAACAGCTTCTGCAATCTATCCACGTAAATGAAGTCCCTCATCCCTGGAACCATTCTCGCGAATCTTTTCTGAACCCTCTCTCATTCGTTCACACCCTTTCTTAACTGACAACAAGCCTCTGTTTGTAACTGACATGTAGTTTGAATTATCAAGTTATTGAATTTAGTGAAATATCGTGAAATGTTAAATTTTAAAAATGATAACTCCAAATCTTTAGAGGAAGGTATTATTGGGAGTTTCTTACACTGTAGAATTGTACTGACTGTAAGTCACAAACCTGACCACAGTGGCCATGTATTATTGGGAGTATGTGTCAGTATAGAATTGCACTCAGTGTGGGTCATGAACCGGAGTGGAGCACTTTATCCTAGAGGCCACAGAATCACAGAATCACAGATTAATACTGTGCAGAAGAGGCTCTTCGGCCCATCGAGTCTGCACCGATGCATTAAAGACACCTGACCTGTCTACCTAATCCTATTTGCCAGCCCTTGGCCCATAACCTTGAATGTTATGACGTGCCAAGTGCTCATCCAGTTACTTTTGAAAGGATATGAGCAAATCTGCCTGTACCACCCTCCCAGTCAGGGCATTCCAGAACGTCACCACCCTCCAGGTAAAAAAGTTCTTCCTCAATTCCCCCTTAAATCTCCTGCCCCTAACCTTCAACTTGTGACCCATCGTAACTGACCCTTCAACTAAGGGGAACAGCTGCTCCCTATCCAGCCTGTCCATGCCCCTCATAATCTTGTACACCTCGATCAGGTCATTTCTTAGTCTTCTCTGCTCCAGCGAATAGTATTACTGGGGGTATCTGCCAATGTAGAATCGTACTGAGTGTGGGTTACGAAGCAGAGTGGAATACCTGATCCCATAGACCATTTTTTCACTGGGAATATCTGATATTGCAGATCGTACAAAGTGTAGGGCACTAACCAGAGTGAAAACCTGATCTCATAGACGATGCTTTACTGGGAGTATCTGACACTGTAGACTTGTACTGAGTGTGTGTCACTAACTGGAGTGGAACACCTGATCCCAGTGACCATGTTTTACTGGGAGTATCTGTCACTACAGAATTGTTCTGTGTGTAGGTCATTAACTGGATTGGAAACCCGATTCCTGTAGCCATGTTTTACTGGCAGTATCTGTCACTGCAGAATTGTGCGAGTGTGGGTCACCAACCGGAGTGGAACAGCTGATCCCAGTGACCATGTTTCACTGGGAATATCTGACACTGTAGTTGGCAACGAGTGCAATTGTCCAATCTGTTTCTATTGTGAAATCATTCCTTTTGTGACTGATCTCTCCACCACATGGACCTGCCTCTGGGTCTCACGAATGTGAACGATTGCCAATTGGAAGATTTTTACTGACGTTTGCTCATAAGTGCACAAATTTAAATGTATCAGTATTTCTCTGCTTCCGATTGAACTGGTCTTACCGAAACAGATGCTAAATGTTTACTGCAAATTAAACAGCAGGATAACACTGATAAAGTATTCCAAAACTGTAATAAAGACTTATTCTTAATCTAACTGTAGTTACAATAAACACTTTGTTTTAGTGCTGATCAATTCCCTTCCCCCAACATGGTCCAGAGAAGCTGAGGGTCACATCCGCTGAAATGTATTCCCTGTTGATGACACAAGATGAATATTGGGCTCTGTTTATTGAATCGTCCACTGCTGTAACAGATTAAGGTTTGGCGGATCGGTTCTTATCTAAGGTTCAGAATCTCGCCAGATGTAACCTGTACCAATCCTTGCCCTTGGCTCAGTGAGTTGTGTCCCTGTGAGGAGAGACACTTATAACTGGGGAACATACATATCCGGTTTTCATCATACAGAGATCAGACCGAGAGATATAAATAATAACTTAGTAAAAGTACACTTCTCTCTGTTCTGGTATCATTCTGGTTAAGATAATTGCACATTCTGCAGTGCATCAGTATCCTTGTTGTAATATGGATACGAATGCAGCACATAGTATGCTAAGTATTGTATAACCATGGTTCTATTCTAGTTTAACATCATCTCTTTGCTTTTCCAATTCCAATCCTCCAGAAATGAACTGCCATGATTGTTTTGCCTTTTTACAGCCCTGTGACTGCATTAAATGATTTGAGAATCCAGCCCCTCAACACTTTTCCCCTCGACCACATTCAGACTCTTATTTTCCAGGAATTATTCAGAAAGCTTATTTTTCACACCAAAATTCTTCACCTCACACTTAGCTCTCCTAAAAATAATTTGGCATTTACATGCCTACTGGAGATTTTATCAAACATTATTCATAATGTCTTTAAGTATTTTGTTGCATTCTTCCACTATATTAACTGTACTCTCAATTTGCATTTGTCTGCAAATTGTGAAATTGTGTTTCTGCTTCCCGAATCCATATGGTTTATGTAAATGGTGAACAATTGTGTTCCCAGTGCTGATCCTTGTGGAAAACCTCTTCCCAACTTCCGCCAATCTGAGGAAATAACTTTAACTCCACTCCTCCGTGGTTTCTGGTTTCCTAACCAAATTGCTGTCCATTCAGCTGTTTGTCTCCTAAATCCACTTGCTCTGAGATGTCATGAGTTTGATGCATATTCTCTTATCGAAGGCCTTTGGAAAATTCATGCTTATTACGTTGGCTCCATTTGTCTTATCTACTCTTTCTGACATTATTGAAAGAATTCAATAAGGTTGGTCAAGTGTAAGCTTCGCTTTGGAATATATGCTGAATATTTTTCATTATATTATGTGTTTAAAGATGTTTATCTGTTACATCTTTGAATAAGATTGCAGTATCCTCCGTGCCCCTGACGTTACGGTAACTGGTCTACAGTTCTTTGGACTTGTTCTACCTTCTGTGTTAACCACATGAGATGTCCGTCAGTCCTCTGGCACTATTCCATCATCTGATGATTATTAATGAAACGATAATCATGCCTCCTGTCTCTTTCCCTATCTTTTTTAATATGTGTGGATGCAACGTATCTGAACTGTAGACTTTTCCCACTCTTTGATTACAGTATCTTATCTCTCCACACTTTCTCTCTTAGATGTCGTGAGTTTGTTTTTGTTCAATGTATTCACTATTATTTAACAGTTATTTCCTCCCCCTCAGAGATCTCTCTCCCTCTTCTTCAGGCTCTGAATCCTCATCCACTGGTTCATTTTTCCTCGACTGTTCTCCAACACAGGACATTTCCTGCCTTCAGAGCTGGGAGCTGTGTTCCAGAAATCCCTTCCATATCTGTCCATATAAGGTTCCCCCTCTCTGCTCCAAAGTCCAGTAAACCCGAGCTGTCGTTAATCTGACAGTGCATTATCTTGCCTGACAGACACGATGGGCTGGATCCTGTGCAGGAGGCGGGATTCCCGGCAGTAGGCCGAAATGTCGGGCGGAATTCCGCATGATTTCAGCAGCCTAACCACCCCCCCCCCCCCGCCCCCAGCCCCCACGCCTCCCCCCACCAATCCACCAACCCCAGGAGCGGTCCTCCTGCCTTTTGGGGTGAAAGTTCAATGAGGTGAGATCAACGTCCATTTAAAGACTTTATAGGGACGTGAGACCTGCCCCAAGAGCTAACGCCCAATCACAGAATCAACAGTTCAGAAGTATCGGCAGAACCACCGGGAGTGGCCTCGGACCCAGGCCTAGTGCTGGATCCCGGAAAAGAGGGAACTGAGAAGAGGTCACTGGCATCTGTCCGTAAGGTCAGGTAGAGGGGTGGATGGTCGGCGTTCAGTCCAGTGGTAGGGGTCCAGGCACTGCAGTGGGGGCTTCCGGTGGAGGTCGTCAATGGGCCTCAAATTGCAACGAAGGTGGGACCATCCCCCCAATAACTACAGGCGCGTGCCTCGTTTCCCAAGGAGTCCATCTCGTGTGGCAGAGGCCCCGTCTGCTGGAACTATCCCAGCAGCGGTGGGAAGAGGCCTTTAAGTGGCCGTTAATAGGCTGTTAATAGGCAAGTTAAGGGCATCAATTGGCCTCTGAGCAAGAAGGCCATCGTCGGCCTATGCCGCCCCCGGGAGTATCAGAACTGGGAATCCCGGTGTCGTGTTCTGTGGCGGGTGATTCTGCCCCAATTCTCTGCAAACCCACTACAAAACCCGACGTCAGGAACAGAACAAGTTCCAGCACAGTGAGTTCACTTCCCAACCAGTTTCCCTCCACCTTCTCCTTTTGGTAGATTCGGAGGGTCCCATTTGGAATTGATTAGTTTTGTTTCGTTCACTCATCATGCCCACCGGAATTCCTCTCTCCGTCTCCGACTCTGGCCTGGGAATGAGCAGGCACATAATATCCTGATCCTGACCCCCGGGCAGGAGCCCTGTTGCAGGTTTTAGGTGTGTGGACCTCGGGTGTATACAAATGGGATACTACATAATCAAATAATGTGGCTGGGACAATGTATGGGTTCGAGCTGCGCTTCATTTGTGCAGGATACGTGGACCATTCCTTGTTCCAATTCTGATCAAGTCCCTTTCTTGCCCTATTTTCCCGATAGCTTGATGGCTGTGCTTCTTTTACCTTAAACTAGACAATTTCATCAACATTTCCTCTCAGTTTCACGCTGCCCTGGGTTTCTCATGGCCATCTCTGTCACTTCTCTTTCCTTCCTCGACATTTCTGCCTGCATTTCATGGGATTGTCTTTCCACCAATATCTACCCTAATCCCACAGCTACCTTGATGATACTTCCTTCCACCCAGTTCCTGGAATGGCTCTCTCCCATTCTCCCAGTTTCTTCACCTCTGTGCCATCTGTTCTGATGATGCTACCTTCCACACCAGTGCTTCTGAAATTCTTCATTGTTCATCAGCCAAGGACTGCCCTCCACAATGGTTAACAGGGCCCTCGACCGTGACCATCCTATTCCCCGTGTTACTGCCTTCACCCATTCCCCACCCAGCCAGAACCATCATAACGTTCCCCTTCTCCTCACCTTTCACCGCACCAGCCTCCACATTGAACACACCATCCTTCAACATTTCCATGATATCCGGATAAACTGAAACTACGTTCTGCTCCTTTTCCATCACTCTGTTCATTGTTACACCTTGTTCCACTCCTCAACCACCCCCAAAATCAGATCATTTTCTGCAGCAACATTCCCATGCAAGGGCAGGAGAGGCAACACCTCCCCTCTTCCCACTATCCAAGTCCCCAAACACTCCTTCCTGATGAAACAGTGATGTGCTTGTACTTCTTACCATTTAGTAACAGTATTTGCTACGTACAATGCAATCTCCTGGACATTAGGCGAGGAGAAAACGCAGATTGGATGATTGTATTGCAAGACTCCTCCCTTCAGTCTACAAGCATTACTCCGAGCTTCCAGTCACTTATCATTGTAATTCTCCATCCCGCTCCCACTCTGGCCTCTCTATCCTTGACCTCCAACACTCTTCCACGGAAGCGCAATGAGAAACAGTGCTGAATATTTCTAGAGGTGTTTTATTGCTTGTCGGGTTGAACACAGAGTTTAAAATCTTCAGATAATAAACAATTGCTCAAATTTTCTCGGAGGGCCTGTGCTGTCAGTCATGGATAGCGACACCAGAGTCACTCAGAGTGGAAAGGGTATGGGCTGTTGCTTGGAGTGAGGATTCCCTATTGATACACAGCTGATCCACATCCCCGAGGACCGTCCAACATTCTCTGTCACGTTTCCAGACCACCGGATCTTTCTTGTCTTTGCCAGATTTTTCACGTTCCTTTCTCCCTCTGTTCCTCTGCTGTAACCTCCACTTATACCATCCTCCCTTTTTTTCTTTGTCCAATTCAGAGGGCAGTTAAGAGTCAATCACATGGTTTTTGGCCTGGAGTCACAGGTAGGCCAAACCAGGTCAGGTTGGGAGTTTTAATTCGCTATAGGACATTGGTGAAGCAGATAAAATTTTACAACAACCAATGATACTTTCATTGCACCATCACTGAAACAATCTTTCAATTCCAGCTTTATATTAATGAGCTGAGTTTATTAATTAAGTAAATTTAAATTCCACCTGCAGTCATAAAGAACAAAGAACAAAGAAAATTACAGCACAGGAACAGGCCCTTCGGCCCTCCAAGCCTGCGCCAATCCAGATCCTCTACCGAAACATGTCGCCTATTTTCTAAGGGTCTGTATCTCTTTACTTTCTGCCCATTCATGTATATGTGGCGATACATCTGAAAAGACGCTATCGTGTTCGCATCCACCACCTCTGCTGGCAATGCGTTCCAAGCACCCACCACCCTCTGCGTAAAGAACTTTCCACGCATATCCACCCTAAACTTTTCCCCTCTCATTTTGAACACGTGACCCCTAGTATTTGTATCCCCCCACTCTGGGAAAAAGCTTCTTGCGATCCACCCTTTCTATACCTCTCATGATTTTGTACACCTCAATCAGGTTCCCCCTCAACCTCCTTCTTTCTAATGAAAATAATCCTAATCTAATCAACCTCTCTTCATAGCTAGTGCCCACCATACCAGGCAACATCCTGGTGAACCTCCTCTGCACCCTCTCCAAAGCATCCACATCCTTTTGGTAATGTGGCGACCAGAACTGCACGCAGTATTCCAAATGTGGCCTAACCAAAGTCCGATACAACTGTAACATGACCTGCCAACTCTTGTACTCAATACCCCGTCCGATGAAGGAAAGCATGCCGTATGCCGTCTTGACCACACTATTGACCTGCGTTGCCACCTTCAGGGAACAATGGACCTGAACACCCAAATCTCTCTGTACATCAATTTTCCCCAGGACTTTTCCATTTACTGTATAGTTCAGTCTTGAATTGGATCTTCCAAAATGCATCACCTCGCATTTGCCCTGATTGAACTCCATCTGCCATTTCTCTGCCCAACTCTCCAATCTATCTATATTCTGCTGTATTCTCTGACAGGCCCCTTCACTATCTGCTCCTCCACCAATCTTAGTGTCGTCTGCAAACTTGCTAATCAGACCACCTATACTTTCCTCCAAATCATTTATGTATATCACAAACAACAGTGGTCCCAGCACGGATCCCTGTGGAACACCAATGGTCACACGTCTCCATTTTGAGAAACTCCCTTCCACTGCTACTCTCTGTCTCCTGTTGCCCAGCCAGTTCTTTATCCATCTAGCTAGTACACCATGGACACCATGCGACTTCACTATCTCCATCAACCTACCACGGGGAACCTTATCAAACGCCTTACTGAAGTCCATGGATATGACATCTACAGCCCTTCCCTCATCAATCAACTTTGTCACTTTCTCAAAGAGTTCTATTAAGCTGGTAAGACATGACCTTCCCTGCACAAAACCATGTTGCCTATCACTGATAACCCCATTTCTTCCAACTGGGAATAGATCCTATCCCTCAGTATCTTCTCCAGCAGCTTCCCGACCACTGATGTCAGGCTCACTGGTTTATAATTGCCTGGATTATCCCTGCTACCCTTCTTAAACAAGGGGACACCATTAGCAATTCTCCAGTCCTCCGGGACCACACCCGTGTTTAAGGATGCTGCAAAGATATCTGTTAAGGCCTCAGCTATTTCCTCTCTCGCTTCCCTCAGTAACCTGGGTTAGATCCCATCCAGTCCTGGGGACTTGTCCACCTTAATGCCCTTTAGAATACCCAACACTTGAGTAATCAAAAATCTATCCCTAACCTCAACATCCGTCATGTCCCTCTCCTCGGTGAATACCGATGCAAAGTACTCATTTAGAATCTCACCCATTTTCTCTGACTCCACGCATAATTTTCCTCCTTTGTCCTTGAGTGGGCCAATCCTTTCTCTAGTTACCCTCTTGCGCCTTATATATGAATAAAAGGCTTTGGGACTTTCCTTAACCCTGTTTGCTAAAGATATTTCATGACCCCTTTTAGCCCTCTTCATTCCTCGTTTCAGATTGGTCCTACATTCCCGATATTCTTTGAAACCTTCGTCTTTCTTCAGCCGCCTCGACCTTATGTATGCTTCCTTTTTCCTCTTAGCTAGTCTCACAATTTCACCTGTCATCCATGGTTCCCTAATCTTGCCATTCCTATCTCTCATTTTCACAGGAACATGTCTCTCCTGCACGCTAATCAACCTCTCTTTAAAAGCCTCCCACATATCAAATGTGGATTTACCTTCAAACAGCTGCTCCCAATCTACATTCCCCAGCTCCTGCCGAATTTTGGTATAGTTGGCCTTCCCCCAATTTAGCACTCTTCCTTTAGGACCACTCTCGTCTTTGTCCATGAGTATTCCAAAACTTATGGAATTGTGATCACTATTCCCAAAGTAGTCCCCTGCTGAAATTTCAACCACCTGGCCGTGCTCTTTCCCCAACACCAGGTCCAGTATGGCCCCTTCCCGAGTTGGGCTATTTACATACTGCTCTAGAAAACCCTCCTGGCTGCCCCTTACAAATTCTGCTCCATCTAGACCTCTAACACGAAGTGAATCCCAGTCAATGTTGGGAAAATTAAAATCTCCTGTCACCACCACCCTGTTGCTCCTACATCTTTCCATAATCTGTTTACATATTTGTACCTCTATCTCACACTCGCTGTTGGGAGGCCTGTAGTACAGCCCCAACATTGTTACCGCACCCTTCCTATTTCTGAGTTCTGCCCATATTGCCTCACTGCTCGAGTCCTCCATAGTGCCCTCCTTCAGCACAGCTGTGATATCCTCTTTGACCAGTAATGCAACTCCTCCACCCCTTTTACCTCCCTCTCTATCCCACCTGAAGCATCTGTATCCTGGGATATTTAGTTGCCATTCGTGCCCTTCCTTCAACCAAGTCTCAGTAATAGCAATAACATCATACTCCCAGGTACTAATCCAAGCCCTAAGTTCATTTGCCTTACCTACTACACTTCTTGCATTAAAACAAATGCACCTCAGACCACCAGTCCCTTTGCGTTCATCATCTGCTCCCTGCCGATTCTTCCCCTTAGTCACGCTGACTTCATTATCTAGTTCCTTACAGGCTTTAGTTACTACCTCCTTACTGTCCACTGACCTCCTCATTTGGTTCCCATCCCCCTTCCACATTAGTTTAAACCCTCCCCAACAGCGTTAGCAAAAGCACCCCCAAGGACATTGGTTCCAGTCTGGCCCAGGTGTAGACCATCAAATTTGTAATAGTCCCACCTCCCCCAGAACTGGTCCCAATGTTCCAAAAAACTGAACCCCTCCCTCCTGCACCATCTCTCAAGCCACGCATTCATCCTGACTATTTTTTCATTTCTACGCTGACTAGCATGTGGCCCTGGTAGCAATCCTGAGATTACTGCCTCTGAGGTCCTACTATTTAACTTGGCTCCTAAGTCCCTAAATTCTGCTTGTAGGACCTCATCCCGTTTTTTATCTATATCATTTGTGCCTATGTGCACAACGACAACTGGCTGTTCACCCTCCCCCTTCAGAATGTTCTGCAGCCGATCTGAGTCATCCCTGATCCGTGCACCTGGGAGGCAACATACCATTAGGGAGTCTCGTTTTCGACCACAGAACCGCCTGTCTACTCCCCTTACAATCGAATCCCCTGTCCACTCTTTTTCCCGCCCTTCTGAACAGCAGAGCCAGCCATGGTGCCATGAACCTGGCTACTGCTGCCTTCCCCTGGTGAGCCATCTCCCCCAACAGCATCCAAAACGGTATACCTGTTTTGGAGGGAGATGACCGCAGGGGACACCTGCGCTGCCTTCCTGCTCTTTCTCTGCCTTTTGGTCACCCATTTCCTTTCTCCCTCAGCAATCCTAATCTGCGGTGTGACCAAATATATAGGACTTACTTACCAAGCTGCCACCTCGCTCTCCCTGTTGCCGCTGCAAAAAGAAACTGCTGAAACAAAAAGGTAAGTTTATATAAGTTGAAACTCACTTACCCAGCTGCCACCTTGCTCTCCCTTTCGCCGCTGCAAAAAAAAAATGCACGTTCAGGGATGTCAGACCCCTAAGCATGGCCTCTCACATTGTGCTTATTGTATCTAATATTTGACACCACTTCTCCTCTTACACTACAATGTCTGCATCAGCCCTCGCCTTTGTGAATCGAGAGACAAAAAACTCATTAACGACGAAGCCCACATCTTCAGCAACCACACATTCGTTCCTCTTTGAAAGGTGTAATTCTTTCCTCAGTTATTTATTTTGTTTAGAGATACAGCACTGAAGCAGGCCCTTCGGCCCACTGAGTCTGTGCCGACCAACAGCCACCCATTTACGCTAAGCCTACAGTGATCCCATATTCGCTACCACCTACCTACATTTTACAATGGCCAATTTACCTATCACCTGCAAGTCTGTGGCTGTGGAAGGAAACTGGAGCACCCAGTGAAAACCCATGTGATCACAGGGAGAAGTTGCAAACTCCACACAGGCAGTGCCCAGAATTGAACACGGGCCCTTGGAGCTGTGGTGCTAACTACTGCGGCACGGTGCCACCCCTTGCAGTTGTCCTCTTGCTCATATTGTATTGATAACTCTTCGGGTTTTCCTTAATTTTACCATTTTTCTTTACTTCACCCCTGCACTTTCTACATGCCTCAAGGCTTTCTAAAATATTAAGACGTTTGTGATAGTCACAAGATTTCTTTTTGGGATTTAACCTATCCTGTAAGCCTTTATATAACCAGGAGGCTCTAGATTTGGCAGTACCACCTTTAATCTTTGTGGGGACATGCCTACACAGTACCTGCAGTATCTCACTCTTGAATGTCTTCCACTGGTTTGCCACTGATTTTCCTTCAAGTAGCTTTATCCAGTTTACTTCCGCACGTCACCTCTCAGTTTCGTAAAATTTGCCTTGCCCCAATTTGAAACCTTTGCTCCTGTTTTATCTTTGTCCTTTTCCATGAGTATGCTAAAGCTAACAGTATTATGGTCACTGCCTCTAAAATTGTCACCCAATGTTACTTCGTCCACTCGTCCAGCTACTTTTCTGAAGACTCTTTCTGGAATTGCATTCCCTCTTATTCAGCTAGTTATGTGCTGACTAAAATGGTTCTTCTGAATGCAGTTCAAGAATTGTGTCACCTCTGTGCCCTTCACACTGCTTGTATCCAAGTTGATATTGGGGTAGTTGAAATCCCCAACTATTATTACCCTGTGTGTTTTTTTTTTTGCAGTCAGACATGTGTTCTTCTCTCTCCCTCTCACGATTTGGGAATCAATTGCACACTCCTAGTAATGTGGCTGACTATTTTTATTTCTGAGCTCCACCTATGAGGCCTCTTTTGATGTTTCATTTAGCATATCAGCCTGCCTCAAATCTGTTATTGATTCCTTAACTAATAATGGTACGCCTCCTACTTTTATATCTCCCTCTCTGTCACGCCTGAAAAATCAATATCCAGGGACATTCAAAATTCACTCTTGCCCCTTTTTAAGCCATGTTTCTATAATAGCAACAAGATTGTGTGGCCATGTGCCTATCTATGCCCTCAACTCGCGGTATTTACTGAACTCCTTGCATTTACATAAAGACCCTTCAACACTGCCACATTCCTGTGTTGCATATATTTTATCCTTTTTTTTGTCACACCGAGTCACTCGCTGTTTTTTCTAATTTTGTAATTTTCTGCATCCTGTTCCATGCTCTGCAATTGTTCCATCTAATATTGTTCTCAGGTTCCCATCCCCCCGCCACTCTCGCTTAAAGCATCCCCGACAGCCACCAGCAAACCTTCCTGCCGGGTTATTTGTCCCAGTCCTGATCAGGTGCAGACCGTCCGGCCTCTATTGATAAGCTTTATATCATTGATCTCACTTTTCCTCTAACTTCTTATCCAGGTTCATTCTGGGCCTCACGTTTACTGTAAATACTCACCCAGATGCATCAGTGATCTCACGTTTACTGTACATATCAGTCCAAGTATATCACTGACCTCACTTGTATTGCAAATGCCAATCCAAAGAGATCACTGATCTCACTTGCATTATAAATGCCATCCAGATACATCATAAACCTCATATTTACTGTAAATACCATCCAGCTATATCTCCATCCACAAATGTATTCCCAATACAGTCTGGATTTATCACTGACCTCACTTATACTGTAAATACCAATACAGATGTATCACTGATCTCACTTTTACGGTAAATACCAATCTTGATATATCACAAACCTCACTTTTAATGTAAATACCCATCCATATATATGGTGGACCCTCAGTTTTATTGTAAATGCCCATCCATATGTATCACTGACCTCACTTCCACTGTAAGTACCCATTAGAGATATCACGGACGTCACTTGTACTGTAATTAGACATCCAGGTATTCCTGTAACCTCACTGTTACTGTAAATACCTACCTGGATACATGACTGAACTCATGTTTACAGTAAATACCCATGGAGCTATATCACTGACCTCACTATTACTGCAACAGCCCATTCAGATGTAACACTAACCTCACCTTTACTAAATACCCATCCAGATTTTTATGTCTAACCTCATTTTCACAGTAAGCATCGATCCAAATATTTCACTGAGCTCATTTTTACTGTTATTACCCGTCGAGATGTAAGATTGACCCCTATTATACTGCTATTGGTTATACCGATACAACACCAACCTCACTTTTTTTTCTATTGCTAGTCATCCAGATATATAATGGATCCCTATCATACAGCTATTCATCTCCAGATGCAGTGCAGGTGTCATACGTATTGCCACTACACTATAAGCTTTGTCACTGACTTAACTTTGCAGTCACTGTCCATCCATGTATATCACTGCCCTCACTTGTACATTCACGAGCCATCCGGATACAACATTGATGCAGTGTTGCACAACGTCATTGCCTCAGAAAAAAAAACGACTCCCTTTCAGTGTACCTTAATTATTTTTATTGTTCCACCAGATGTTAGAGCCACTGGCTATGCCTGCAATTATTGCCCATATCTAATTTCCCTTGAGAAGGTGACGGTGAGAACTGCAGGCCATGAAGGGTAGGTAAACTCACAGCACTATTAGGAAGGGTTTTCCAGGACTTTGACCCAGTTACAGTGAAGGAACGACGATATAGTTACAAGTCAGGATGGCGTGTGCCTTGCAGTGAAGCAGGCAGGTGGTGATATACCCAGGACATTCAGCTCGCTGATCGCAGAGAGTGTTGTACAATAAAGGGAGTGTTAACATGTCCAGCATGTTTATCTGCGCTGAACATTACTTTAATTTAATACTGAGCATGGAACATGTTTTAGATTATTCCAAAGATCCTGGGAAGGAACCAGGATGATAAAACAATTGAAATGTCTGATTTCTCCATGTCAAATACTTTTTCGGATATGACCTGGTAATTGGGTCAGTGTCCCATGTGTGAGTCTTGAGCTTAATCCTGAGAAGTGGAGTGAAAATGCATCCACTAGAATGAAAAGATTACATCAGATCATGGAAAGAATGTGAAATCTGTAAACAAATCAATTCTCACTTCACATTGTTCTTGTCAGATGGAATGGGTGGTTTCAGCTGCTATTTCCAATAGTTATTCAAGTGATCATATTCAATTGTTTGTGTGGATTTTAATTTACATCTGTTCAATGCCTTGTTTAAAATATATAGTCCTGTAAAAAAATAGTTTGTAAAGGGTTAATGCTGCAGCTCAGTGACTGGAATTAATATTACTCAGTTGGAAAGTAGATCTCTGCTTTTCATCAGTTACAGTAACTTAAGGACAACAATTTTACGCAATTCCCCATGAACAAATCTTAGGGCAATATCTGACATGCGGGAGTCTTTCAAACGTCAGCTGATTAAAATCCAGGACCAGCATGTTCCAGTGAGGAAGAAAGACAAATTTGGCAAGTTTCGGGAAGCTTGGATAACACGGGATATTGTGAGCCTGGTCAAAAAGAAAAAGGAAGCATTTGTAAGGGCTGGAAGGCTAGGAACAGATGAAGCACTCGAGGAATATAAAGACAGTAGAAAAGAACTTAAGCAAGGAGTTAGGAGGGCTAAAAGGGGTCATGAAAAGTCATTGGCAAACAGGATTAAGGAAAATCCCAAGGCTTTTTATACATATATAAAATGCAAGAGGGTAACCAGGGAAAGGGTTGGCCCACTCAAGGACAGAGATGGGAATCTATGCGTGGAGCCAGAGGAAATGGGTGAGGTACTAAATGAGTACTTTGCATCAGTATTCACCAAGGAGAAGGACTTGGTGGATGATGAGCCTAGGAAAGGGAGTGCAGATAGTCTCAGTCATCTCATTATCAAAAAGGAGGAGGTGTTGGGTGCCTTGCAAAGCATTAAGGTAGATAAGCCCCCAGGGCCTGATGGGATCTACCCAAGAAGACTGAGGGAGGCAAGGGAAGAAATTGCTGGGGCCTTAACAGAAATCTTTCGATTAGAGATACAGCACTGAAACAGGCCCTTCGGCCCACCGTGTCTGTGCCGAACATCAACCACCCATTCATACTAATCCTATATTCCGACCAAACATCCCCACCTGTCCCTATATTTCCCTACCACCGACCTATACTAGTGACAATTTATAATGGCCAATTTACCTGTCAACCTGCAAGTATTTTGGCTTGTGGGAGGAAACCGGAGCACCCGGAGAAAACCCACGCAGACACAGGGAGAACTTGCATACTCCACACAGGCAGTACCCGGAATCAAACCCGGGTCCCTGGAGCTGTGATGCTGCAGTGCTAACCACTGCGCCACTGTGCCGCCCTTTGTATCCTCATTGGCTACAGGTGAGGTCCCAGAGGACTGGAGAATAGCCAATGTTGTTCCTTTGTTTAAGAAAAGTGGTAAGGATAATCCATGAAATTATAGGCCGATGAGCCTTACGTCACTGGTAGGGAAACTATTAGGGAGGATTCTTCGGGACAGGATTTACTCACATTTGGAAACAAACGAACGAATTAGTGAGCGACAGCATGGTTTTGTGAAGGGGAGGTCGTATCTTACTAATTTGATTGAGTTTTTTGAGGAAATGACGAAGATGATTGATGAGGGAAGGGCGGTGGATGTTGGTTATATGGACTTTAGTAAAGCCTTTGACAAGGTCCCGCATGGCAGACTGGTACAAAAGGCGAAGTCACACGGGATCAGAGGGGAGATGCAAGATGGATACAGAACTGGCTCAGTCACAGAAGACAGAGGGTAACAGTGGATGGGTGTTTTTCTGAATGGAGGGATGTGACTAGTGGTGTTCCGCAGGGATCAGTGCTGGGACCTTTGCTGTTTGTAGTATATATAAATGATTTGGAGGAAAATGTAGCTGGTCTGATTAGTAAGTTTGCGGACGACACAAAGGTTGGTGGAGTTGCGGATAATGATGAGGATTGTCAGAGGATACAGCAGGATATAGATCAGTTAGAGACTTGGGCAGAGAAATGGCAGATGGAGTTTAATCCAGACAAATGTGAGGTGATGCATTTTGGACGGTCTAATGCAGGTGGGAGGTATACAGTAAATGGCAGAACCCTTCGGAGTATTGACAGGCAGAGAGATCTGGGCGTACAGGTCCACAGGTCACTGAAAATGGCAACGCAGGTGGACAAGGTTGTCAAGAAGGCATACGGCATGTTTGCCTTCATCGGTCGGGGCATAAAGTATAAAAATTGGCAAGTCATGTTGCAGCGGTACAGAACTTTAGTTAGGCCACACTTAGAATATTGCTTGCAATTCTGGTCGCCACACTAACAGAAGGACGTGGAGGCTTTGGAGAGGGTGCAGAGGAGATTTACTAGGATGTTGCCTGGTCTGGAGGGCATTAGCTATGTGGAATGGTTGGAAAAACTCGGATTGTTTTCACTGGAACGACGGAGGTGGAGGGGCGACGTGATAGAGGTTTACAAAGTTATGAGCGGCGTGGACAGAGTGGATAGTCAGAAGCTTTTTCCCAGGGTGGAAGAGTCAGTTACTAGGAGACATAGGTTTAAGGTGCGAGGGGCAAAGTTTAGAGATGATGTGAGAGGCAAGTTTTTTACACAGAGGGTGGCGAGTGCCTGGAACTTGCTGCCAGGGGAAATGGTGGAAGCGGATACGATAGCAACGTTTAAGAGACATCGTGACAAATATATGAATAGGAAGGGAATAAAGGGATATGGGCCCCGGAAGTGCAGAAGGTGTTAGTTTAGGCAGGCATCAAGATCTGCGCAGGCTTGGAGGGCCACTCAGTCTATGTCCCTCATAATTTTGTACACCTCAACCAATTCACCCCTCAGCCCTCTCAGGTCCAGAGAAAACAATCCGAGCCTATCCAATCTTTTCTCATAGCTGCAACTTTAAAGGCCTGGCAACATTCTTATAGATGGGAACAATCGAAATGTGGAGCTTATTCAAGGAGCAGCTACTGCGTGTCCTAGATAAGTATGTACCTGTGAGGCAGGGAGGAAGTTGTCGAGCGAGGGAGCCGTGGTTTACTAAAGAAGTTGAAGCGCTTGTCAAGAGGAAGAAGAAGGCTTATGTTGGGATGAGACGTGAAGGCTCAGTTAGGGCGTTTGAGAGTTACAAGCTAGCCAGGAAGGATCTAAAGGGAGAGCGAAGACGAGCAAGGAGTCATTGGCGGATAGGATCAGGGAAAACCCGAAGGCTTTCTATGGGTATATCAGGAATAAAAGAATGACGAGAGTTAGATTAGGGCCAATCAGGGATAGTAGTGGGAAGTTGTGTGTGGAATCAGAGGAGGTAGGGGAAGTGTTTAATTAATATTTTGCGTCAGCATTTACAGTAGAGAAAGAAAATGTTGTCGAGGAGAATACTGAGATTCAGGCTACTAGGCTAGATGGGATTGAGGTTCACAAGGAGGAGGTGTTATCAATTTTGGAAAGTGTGAAAATAGATAAGTCCCCTGGGCCAGATGGGATTTATCCTAGGATTCTCTGGGAAGCTGGGGAGGAGATTGCAGAGCCTTTGTCATTGATCTTTATGTCGTCATTGTCGACAGGAATAGTGCCGGAAGACTGGAGGATAGCAAATGTTGTCCCCTTGTTCAAGAAGGGGAGTAGAGACAGCGCTGGTAATTATAGACCTGTGAGCCTTACTTCGGTTGTGGGTAAAATGTTGGAAAAGGTTATAAGAGACCGGATTAATAATCATCTTGAAAAGAATAAATTCATTAGCGATAGTCAGCACGGTTTTGGGACGGGTAGGTCGTGCCTCACAAACCTTATTGAGTTTTTCGAGAAGGTGACCAAACAGGTGGATGAGGGTAAAGCAGTGGATGTGGTGTATATGGATTTCAGTAAGGCGTTTGATAAGGTTCCCCATGGTAGGCTATTGCAGAAAATACGGAAATATCGGGTTGAAGGTGATTTAGAGCTTTGTATCAGAAATTGGCTAGCTGAAAGAAGACAGAGGGTGGTGGTTGATGGCAAATGTTCATCCTGGAGTTTAGTTACTAGTGGTGTACCGCAAGGATCTGTTTTGGGGCCACTGCTGTTTGTCATTTTTATAAATGACCTGGAAGAGGGTGTAGAAGGGTGGGTTAGTAAATTTGCGGATGACAATAAGGTCGGTGGAGTTGTGGATAGTGCCGAAGGATGTTGTAGGGTACAGAGGGACATAGATAGGCTATGAGAGATGGCAAATGGAGTTTAATGCGGAAAAGTGCGAGGTGATTCACTTTGGAAGGAGTAACAGGAATGCAGAGTACTGGGCTAATGGGAAGATTCTTGGTAGTGTAGATGAACAGAGAGATCTTGGTGTCCAGGTGCATAAATCCCTGAAGGTTGCTACCCAGGTTAATAGGGCTGTTAAGAAGGCATATGGTGTGTTAGCTTTTATTGGTAGGGGGATCGAGTTTCGGAGCCACGAGGTCATGCTGCAGCTGTACAAAACTCTGATGAGACCGCACCTGGAATATTGCGTGCAGTTCTGGTCACCGCATTATAGGAAGGATATGGAAGCTATGGAAAGGATGCAGAGGAGATTTACTAGGATGTTGCCCGGTATGGAGGGAATGTCTTACGAGGAAAGGCTGAGGGACTTGAGGTTGTTTTCGTTGGAGAGAAGGAGGAGGAGCGGTGACTTGATAGAGACATATAAGATGATCAGAGGGTTAGATAGGGTGGATAGTGAGAGTCTTTTTCCTCGGATGGTGATGGCAAACATGAGGGGACATAGCTTTAAGTTGAGGGGTGATAGATATAGGACAGATGTTAGAGGTAGTTTCTTTACTCAGGAGTAGTAGGGGCGTGGAACGCCCTGCCTGCAACAGTAGTAGACTCGCCAACTTTAAGGGCATTTAAGTGGTCATTGGATAGACATATGGATGAAAATGGAATAGTGTAGGTCAGATGGTTTCACAGGTCGGCGCAACATCGAGGGCTGAAGGGCCTGTACTGCGCTGTAATGTTCTAATTCTAATTCTAATTCTAGATCTCCTGTGTCCATTCTCCAGAGCAATTGTGTCCTTTCTGTAATGTGGTGACCAGAACTATATGCAGCACACAAGTTGTGGCCTAGTCAGCACTGTTTACAGGTCCAGCATGGCATCCTTGCTTCTGCACTCTATACCTGGGCCAATAAAGGAAAACAATCCATACGCCTTCTTCACCACTCTGTCCACATGTCCTGTCACCTTCTGTGGACATGCATTTCCAGGTCTCTCACTTCTTCCCACTGTGTTTTTGTTTTCATTTTTTTCATGTTTGTGCTTGCAGCTGTTCTGTTTTCAGTCCACTAACAACCTATCGGCACTAATGCTTAGTCTATCAGCACCCCATTAACATATTGTTTGCCTTTGCTCCATGACCTTCTGGTCAGCTATTCTGTGACTTTGTCCTATCAATGCCTTCTCTTTTGTTATCTCTTGCCCCAGCCCCGCTTTACTTGCTTAAAATATTTTACACTTCTTATATCTGCCAGTTCTGAAGAAGGGTCACTGACCTGAAACGTGAACTTTGCTTCTCTCTCCACAGATGCTGCCAGACCTGCTGAGTATTTCCAGTGTTTCTTGTTTTTAATTCAGATTTCAAGCATCCGCAGTATTTTGCTTTTACTCTCACTTCTTCTACCCCTCTCAATATCCTCCCGTTTATTGTCTACTACCTCACTTTAGTTGTCATCCCCAAATGCAATATCTCACACTTCTCTGGATTGACTTCCATTTGTCACTTTTCTGATCACTCAACCGAACCATTCATATCATTTTGGAGTCCACAGCTTTCCACCTGACTATTTGTGTCATCAGCAAATTTACCATCATACCTTCACATTTAAGTCCAAATCATTAATATACACCACAGGCAACAAAGGACCCAAAATTGAGCCCTGTGGAACAGCACTGGATCCAGCCTTCCATTGGCAAAAACATCCGTGGACTACTACTCGTTGTTTCCTGGACCTGAGGCAATTCTGGATCAACTAGCCACCTTTCTCCGTCTCCCATGCCATTTTATTTTACTGACCAGTCTGCTATGCAGGATCTTGTCAAATACCTTACCAAAATCCACGTAAACCACATCCACTGCACTGCCTTCATCAATCATCCTTGTTATCTCCTCAAAAAACTCAATTATGTTAGTCAGATATGACCTTCGCCGAACAAATCCATGCTGACTATCCCTGATTAATCCGTGCCTTTCTAAGAAACAGTTTATCCTGTCCCTTAGAATAGATTCTGACACTTTACCCACCACCGAGGTCAGACTGACCGGCCTACAATAATTTGGCTAATGCCGCGCTCCCTTTTTAAACAGTTGTACAACATTCACAGGCCTCCAATCAACTGCTACCTCACCTGTATCTAGTGAGGGTTTGAAGATGATCCTCAGTGCATCCATTAATTACTCTCTGGCTTCCGTTATCAATATGGAATGCAATCCACCCGGTCCTGGCGATTTATTCACATTCAGGGACGTCAGACCCCCAAGCACGTCCTCTATCATTATGCTTATCATATCTTAGATTTGACACTGCTGTTCTTTAACTACAATGTCTGCGTCAACCCTCTCCTTAGGCCATATCCTTTCCCTAGTTATCCTCTTGGCCTGAAAGTACTGATAAAACATATTCGAGATTTCTTTGATTTTACCTGCCAATAATTTTCATGCTTTATCTTTGTATTTCCAATTTCCTATTTTGTTTTCTTCACCCCTGCACTTTCTATACGCCTCTATGCTTTCTGACCTATTAAGACGTTTGTGATCGTCATAGGATTTAATTTTTAGCTTGAATTTACCCTGTAATCTCTTAGATAACCAGGGAGCTCTAGATTTGGCAGTACCACCCTTGATGTTTTTGGGAACATCCCTACACTGTGCCTGTAGTATCATTCTTTTGCATGCCTCCCACTGGTTTGCCACTGATTTCTTTCAAGTTGCTGTATCCAGTCTACTTCCACCAGGTCACCTCTCAGTGAAAACTTTCCTCCTGTTTTATCTTTGACCTTTTCCATGATTATGCTAAAACAAACAATATTATGGTCACTATCTCCAAAATGGTCACCCACTGTTACTTCATTCACTTGCCCAGCTCCTTTTCTGAAGACTAAGTCTAGAATTGCGCCCCCTCTCATTTGGCAAGTTACATGCCGACTAAAATCGTTCTTTTGTATGTAGTTCAAGAATTTTGTACCCTCTGTGCCCTTGACACTGTTTGTATCCAAGTTGAGATTGAGGTAGTTGAAATCCCTAACTATTACTGCCCTAAGGTTTTTGCACTCAGAAATCTGCCTCCATATTTTGTCTACTCTCTTCCTCTCAATATTTGGGGTCTCTAGCACACTCCGAGTAATGTCGCTGCCCCTTTTTTTATTTCTCTGTTCCACTCATATGGCCTTTTTTGATGACTCATTTCATATCTCAGCCCGCCTCAAATCTGTTACTAATTCCTTAACTGATAATGCTACACCTCTTCCTTTTATATATCCCTCTCCGTCACGCCTGAAAACTTTATATCCAGGGACGTTGAACTGTCATTCTTGCCCCTCTTTAAGCTAAGTTTCTGTAATAGCAGCGAGATCCTGACGCCATGTGCCATCTGTGCCCTCCACTCGCTTTATTTACTATAGTACTTGAATCTACATAAATACCCTTTAGCACTGCCAAATTCCCGTGTTGCACACTTTATAGGCTTTGCTTTTTTGTCTTACCGAGTCACTCGCTAATATTGCTAATTTTCTGCCTCCTGTCCCATGCCTTGAAATTGTCGTATCTAAGACTAGGCTCATGTTCCCACACCCACACACCCACTCTCCCACCACCACCACCCCCCTCGCCAATCTAGTTTAAACTATCCCCAACAGCCACTAGCAAACGTTCCTGCAGGGTTATTTGTCCCAATCCGTTTCAGGTGCAGACCATCCAGCTACGACAGGTAATCTTTATATCATTGATCTCACTTTTCCTGTAAATTCTTATCCACGTACATCACAGACTTCACGTCTACTATAAATACTCACCCAGATGCATCAGTAATCTCATGTTTGCTGTAAATACCAATTCAGATATATCACTGACCTCACCTGTATTGTAATTACCTTCCAGATATATCACTGACCACAAATATATTGTAAATACAGTCCGGGTTTATCAATGACCTCACGCTTACTGTACGTACCATCCAGATAGATCACGTACAACAAATGTATTGTAAATAAAATGCGGACATATCACTGACCTCACAGTTCCTTAAACACCGATTCAGATACATCACAGACCTCACTTTTACTGTAAATATCCATCCAGTTATATCACCAATCTTACTTTTACTGTTAATACCCATCCATATATATCATGGACTTCAATTTTATTTTAAATACCCATCCATATATATCATGGACCTCAATTTTAATTTAAATACCCATCCATATATATCATGGACCTCAGTTTTAATTGAAATAAACATCCATATTTATCATGGACCTCAGTTTTAATTTAAATACCCATCCATATATATCATGGACCTCAGTTTTAATTTAAATACCCATCCATATATATCATGGACTTCAATTTTAATTTAAATACCCATCCATATATATCATGGACCTCAGTTTTAATTGAAATAAACATCCCTATTTATCATGCACCTCAGTTTTAATTTAAATACCCATCCATATATATCATGGACTTCAATTTTATTTTAAATACCCATCCATATATATCATGGACCTCAATTTTAATTTAAATACCCATCCATATATATCATGGACCTCAGTTTTAATTGAAATAAACATCCATATTTATCATGGACCTCAGTTTTAATTTAAATACCCATCCATATATATCATGGACCTCAGTTTTAATTTAAATACCCATCCATATATATCATGGACTTCAATTTTAATTTAAATACCCATCCATATATATCATGGACCTCAGTTTTAATTGAAATAAACATCCCTATTTATCATGGACCTCAGTTTTAATTTAAATACCCATCCAGATATATCATGGACCTCAGTTTTAATTTAAATACCCATCCATATATATCTTGGACCTCAGTTTTAATTGAAATAAACATCCCTATATATCATGGACCTCAGTTTTAATTTAAATACCCATCCATATATATCATGGACTTCAATTTTAATTTAAATACCCATCCATATATATCATGGACCTCAGTTTTAATTGAAATAAACATCCCTATTTATCATGGACCTCAGTTTTAATTTAAATACCCATCCAGATATATCATGGACCTCAGTTTTAATTTAAATACCCATCCATATATATCATGGACCTCAGTTTTAATTTAAATACCCATCCATATATATCATGGACCTCAGTTTTAATTTAAATACCCATCCATATATATCATGGACCTCAGTTTTAATTTAAATACCCATCCAGATATATCATGGACCTCAGTTTTAATTTAAATACCCATCCATATATATCATGGACTTCAATTTTAATTTAAATACCCATCCATATATATCATGGACCTCAGTTTTAATTTAAATACCCATCCATATATATCATGGACCTCAGATTTAATTTAAATACCCATCCATAGATATCATGGACCTCAGTTTTAATTTAAATACCCATCCATATATATCATGGACCTCAGTTTTAATTGAAATAAACATCCATATTTATCATGGACCTCAGTTTTAATTTAAATACCCATCCATATATATCATGGACCTCAGTTTTAATTGAAATAAACATCCATATTTATCATGGACCTCAGTTTAATTTAAATACCCATCCATATATATCATGGACTTCAATTTTAATTTAAATACCCATCCATATATATCATGGACCTCAGTTTAATTTAAATACCCATCCATATATATCATGGACTTCAATTTTAATTTAAATACCCATCCATATATATCATGGAACTCAGTTCTAATTGAAATAAACATCCATATTTATCATGGACCTCAGTTTAATTTAAATACCCATCCATATATATCATGGACCTCAGTTTTAATTTAAATACCCATCCATATATATCATGGACCTCAGTTTAATTTAAATACCCATCCATATTTATCATGGACTTCAATTTTAATTTAAATACCCATCCATATATATCATGGACCTCAGTTTAATTTAAATACCCATCCATATATATCATGGGCTTCAATTTTAATTTAAATACCCATCCATATATATCATGGACCTCAGTTTTAATTTAAATACCCATCCATATATATCATGGACCTCAGTTTAATTTAAATACCCATCCATATTTATCATGGACTTCAATTTTAATTTAAATACCCATCCATATATATCATCGACCTCAGTTTAATTTAAATACCCATCCATATATATCATGGACTTCAATTTTAATTTAAATACCCATCCATATATATCATGGACCTCAGTTTTAATTGAAATAAACATCCATATTTATCATGGACCTCAGTTTAATTTAAATACCCATCCATATATATCATGGACTTCAATTTTAATTTAAATACCCATCCATATATATCATGGACCTCAGTTTAATTTAAATACCCATCCATATATATCATGGACCTCAGTTTAATTTAAATACCCATCCAGATATATCATGGACTTCAATTTTAATTTAAATACCCATCCATATATATCATGGACCTCAGTTTTAATTTAAATACCCATCCAGATATATCACTGACCTCACTTCAACAGTAAGCACCCATCAGAGATATCACGGACCTCAGTTGTACAGTAACCATACATCCAGGTATTCCTGTGACCTCACTTTTACTGTAAATACCTACCTGGATACATTAGTGAACTCACTGTTACAGTAAGTACTTAAGTAAGCTATGTCACTGACCTCACCATTACGGTAACAACGCATCCCAATGTAGCACTGACCTCTCTCTCCTTCTCTCTCTGTCTCTCATTTTGTCCCTCCATCTGTCTTTCCCTCCCTGTCACTCCCGCTCTCCTTCTATCACTGTCTTTCTTTCTGTCTCTCCATCAGTCTTTCCCTCCCTATCACTCCCTCTCTCTCCTTCCATCTCTGCCTTTCTCTCTCTGTCTCTCCATCTGTCTTTCCCTCTCTGTCTCTCCCTCGCTCTCCTTCGATCTCTGTCTTTCTCTCCGTCTCTCCATCTGTCCTTTCCTCTCTGTCACTCCCTCTCTCTCCTTCTCTCTCTGTCTCTGCCTCTCTCTCTGTCTCTCTCTCAGTCCCTCCATCTGTCGCCCTCTCTCTGTCACTCCCTTTCTCTCCTTCTTTCTCTGTCTCTCTCTCTCTATCCCTCCATCTGTCCTTCCCTCCCTGTCAGTCCATCTCTCTCCTTCTCTCTCTGTCTCACACTCTGTCCTTTCAACTGTCTTTTCCTCTCTGTCACTCCCTCTATCTCTGTCTCTCTCTTTCTGTCCCTCCATCTGTCCTTCCCTCCCTGTCTGCACTAGACCCCGTTTCTGTTTATATTTCACATGGCCCTGTCTCTGCTATAAAAATGGCTTAAAAAGTGGAGCGAAAACCCTCCATGTTATACACTAAATCATAAGAAATAGGAGCAGGAGTCGGCCATTCAGCCCATCGAGCCAGCTCCACCATTCAATACTATCATGACTGATCTGATAGTGACCATAACACCACTTTCCTTTCTGCTCCCCCCATAACCCTTGACTCCCTTGTCAATCATAAATCTGTCCAACTCAGCCTTGAATATATTCAATGATCCAACCTGCACTGCTCTCTGGGGAAGAGAATTCCAAAGTCCAGCCAACCACTGAGAGAAAAAAAATTCCTCCTCATCTTTGTCATAAATGGGAGACCCTTTATTTTTAAACTGTGTCCCCTCGTTCTAGACTCCCCCACAAGGGGAACATCCTCCCAGCATCCGCCCTGTAAAGTCCCCTCAGAATCTTGTATGTTTCAGTTCCATTAGACATGAATCCATGAGTCGTTCCAAGGCTGGTGGGAGGGTTTAGGGGAGACCAGAGAGAACCCCCCGACCTGGTCAGCTCTTTTCAAACAGGAAACCATCAGTACATTGGCAGTGATATTACTGAAGCCCTGAGGAAGACAGGAGGAGGCCATTCGGCCCCTCGAGCCTGTCCTGCCCATTCACTCAGGTCATGGCTGATTTGCTCCTTATCCACATCGAGCTGTCTCAGCTCCGTAAACATTAATAACCTTTCCTAATAAATCTCTACCGACAATCAGGAATTAATGTCACTGCCTGTTAACACTGGGAAATTCCTTCTCACAACCTCTCCGTCTCTCTATCTCTCATTCCTGCTTAAAGACGTTCCTGAAAACTAACCTCTTTGACCAAGCTTTTGGTCATCAGCCTTAATCTCAACTTCTGTGGGTTTGGGGTCAGATTTTGTTTTATAATGCACCCTGTGTAGTACCTTTGGGACTTTTTATTCCTCACCTTCTCCCTCACCCCGTCTCTCTCTCTCTCTCTCTCTTTCTCGCCCTCACCCCTCCTTTCTCTTTCTCCCCCTCACCCCGTCTCTCTCTCTCTCTCTCCCCCTCACCCCGTCTCTCTCTCTCTCTCTCTTTCTCCCCCTCACCCCATCTCTCTCTCTCCTCCTCACCTCTAAGACAAGTATATCCTTCCTTCAGTACCAAGACCAGGACTGTACACAGTACTCCAGGTGTGGGCTGACCAAACAATGTACCATTACAGCAAGACCTCCTCACTCTTGTACTCTAACCCCCTTGCAATAAAGGCCAAAATTCCATTTGCTTTACCTGCATGTTAACTTTCTGTGATTTGTGTACAAGGATACCCAAATCCCTCTGAATACCAACATTTCATAGTTTCTCACCAATTTAAAAAATGTTCTATGTTTCTATTCTTCCTGTCAAAGTGAAGAACCTCACATCTCTCCACATGATATTCCAGCTGCCACTTTCCTGCCCACTCACTTAACCTGTCAATCTCCCTTTGCAGTCTCTTTGTGCCCTCCTCACAGCTCACAGTACCACCTAACTTTGTATCATCAGCCCATATAAACCTAACATAGGCCGTGTTTGAGAGAGGCACTTTTGTTCTGACAAGTATTAAGATACAACTGCTTGATATTTTGTGGAGGATATATCTGTATATTCATCGGAGTTGTTAAGATGAAAGATCTTTAATAAGAGATTAGAGAGTGTCCTTCTGTGTCCTCTCCCACCCTCACATCCAGAATTGGAAAGACAAACACAGAGAGACACAAACCCACACACAGACACAAAGACAGTCAAGTAAACACAGACAGACTAACACGTCCAGATAAAAACACACACATAGAAATCCACACCCAGGCACATCCATTCCCACTGACAGAGAGAGAGAGAGAGAGAAAGCCACACAGAGACACATATATTCACATTGAGCAACTTAGACAGATAAACACAAACACTTCCCATCTGTGTGTATAATGTTTTTACAAACATCAAAATCTCTCTGTTCTCCTTTTATATTTCACTCTCGGTGTTTAAATTTATTGTCAATCTGATTTCACAGGGACCAGGAGAATTTTTGTTTTCCTTTTCTTGTCTTTGGGGTCAGGGAGTCATGGGTCAATCCAAGTGTCTGCGCAGTCTGTGACCCCTAATCCAGCGCTGTGACCCCAAAGGGGGGGGGAGCAAGGAGATGGTCAGTCCCAACCTCTTAAAGGGACCCCGCACCGTTAGAACTGCTCATTCGGTTCAAACCTTCGAGTGAGTCAGGAGGAGTTTGAACAAGGATGGAAACAAAGTGACATTGAATCTTCCAAGATTTATTTATTCAATGATGTTAATAAACAGCAAATTATCTGTCTGGCCCAAATTCACACAAGTAATATTGTGAATTCGGATTAATAATTTTAAAGGAGAACCTGTTGTTATTAATTCCATTTCATTCGCAAAAAATTATCATTGCGATCTTGTTCATTTCAGGATGTAATATTAATAAATCCCTTAGGAAGATAGGAGGAGGCTGTTTGGCCCCTCGAGCCCGTCCTACCTCTTTGAGACATTTTCTTCCTCACCCTCTCCCTTACGGTGTCTCTCTCTCTCTCTCTCTCTGTCCCTCAGCCAGACTCTCTCTCTCCTCCTTACCCGTCTCTCTCCCTCCCTCACCCTGTCTTTACCTATCTCTCTCTCACCCCATCTCTGTATCTTTCTCTCACTCTCTCTCCCTCTCACCCCATCTCTCTCTCTCTCTCTCTCTCTCTCTCAGAAGAGGACCAGAGAATCATAGAGAACTAAAACACAGTAGGAGGTGATAAGATCAGTAATCTAAAAGGAGAAACTATTGTTAATTAATTCCATATTATTTTCTCAAAATTATCATCATGACTTTGTTTATTTTGGTTTGTAATATTTATAAAGCCCTTAGGAAGACAGGAGGAGGCCGATCAGCCCCTCGAGACTGTTCCTTGGCTTGGCAGCATTTGAAGGGACAGCTAAGCCGGAGCTTGACTCTGTATCCCTGGAATTTCGAAGGGTAAGGGGTGAATTGATCAAAGTTTACAAGACAATACTGGAAACTGATGGGGGAGACAGAGAGAAACTCTTCTCACTGGTTGGAGGAGACTTGAACGAGGGGCACAGTCGAAAAATCAAACATTAGTCGAAGACACTCTCACGGGTGAAATTTATTAACACTTCTGCACACAAACGATGGTGGAATTTTGGGATTGTCTTCCACAAATGACCCCTTCCTATCTCTGCAATCTCCTCCAGCTCCACAATCCACCAATATCTGCGATCCTCTAATTCTGGCCTCTTTAACATCCCCAATTTGAATCGTTCCACCATTGGTGGCCGAGCCTTCAAGCTGCCAAGGCCCTAACTCTGGAATTCCTTTCCTAAACCTCTCCATCTCACTAACTCTCTTTCCTCTTTGAAGATTCTCCCTCAAACCAACCTCTGACCAAGTTTTTGGTCATCTGGTCTAATATCTCCTGAAGTGACTCGGTGTCAAATTTTTATTTTCTTTATTCATTTGTTGGATGTGTGCGTTAGTGGCCAGAACAGCATTTATTGCCCATTCATAATTGCCCTTGAGGAGGTGGTGTTGAGCTGACTTCTTGAACCGCTGCAGTCCATGTGGGGTAGGTACACCCACAGTGCTGTTAGGAAGGGAGATCCAGGATTTTGACCCAGTCACAGTGAAGGAGCAGCGATATAGTTCCACGTCAGGATGGTGTGTGACTTGAGGGAAACTTGCAGGTGGTGGTGTTCCCATACGTGTTTCCTGTTTGTTTGCTCTCGCTCCCCCTCCTTCTTTCGAGACCTCCCTGTCCTTCTGTCCCTCTCTGTTATGAGAACCTAAGAACAGAAGAAAGTGGGTGCAGGAACAGAGAGATCTGGGGATGTCTGTGCACAAATTGAAGCTGGCAGGGCTAGTTGAGAAAGTGGTTAAAAGGCATATGGGATCCCAGGCTTTGTAAATAGAGGTTTAGAGTATAAAAGCAAGGAGGTTATGATGAAGTTTTATAAAACACTGCTTCATCCTCAACTAGTATTGTATCCAATTCTGAACACCGCACTTTAGGAAGAATGTGGGGCATTAGAGAGGATGCAGAAAAGATTCACAAGCAAGGTTCCAGGGATGAGGGACTTCAGTTACGTGAATAGATTGGAGAAACTGGGGTTGTTCTCCATAAAGAAGAGAAACTTGAGATTAGATTTGATTGGGGTGTTCAAAATCATGAGGGGTCCAGACAGAGTCGATGTAGGAGTAGGAATGCAGCACATAGGACATTCCATACCCATTTCTGTTGAGTGTTTACTTAAACAAGTGAATTGACCATTTAATATTTTTAATTTACTTAACCCTTGTGTTCCCACAAAGATCAAGTGAGCAAATTCAACAGTGGCCACATTGACTTCATCCCATCGTGTCTTATGTACATTCTCACAGGATAGCAAGTAGAACTGTAGTCATAGATTTCAGCTGAAAATTGATCAGTTCCATTGTTATTTCAGTCCCTAGTTACAGAACACACGGTACATTATGGTTGTAATAAAATCATAGGCAGTGGCAGGATCCCCAAAGACACATTGTACAGCGAGCTCGCCACTGGTATCAGACCCACCGGCCGTCCATGTCTCCGTTATAAAGACGTCTGCAAACGTGACATGAAATCGTGTGACATTGATCACAAGTCGTGGGAGTCAGTTGCCAGCATTCGCCAGAGCTGGCGGGCAGCCATAAAGACAGGGCTAAATTGTGGCGAGTCGAAGAGACTTAGTAGTTGGCAGGAAAAAAGACAGAGGCGCAAGGGGAGAGCCAACTGTGCAACAGCCCCAACAAACAAATTTCTCTGCAGCACCTGTGGAAGAGCCTGTCACTCCAGAATTGGCCTTTATAGCCACTCCAGGCGCTGCTTCACAAACCACTGACCACCTCCAGGCGCGTATCCATTGTCTCTCGAGATAAGGAGGCCCAAAAGAAAGAAAAGAAAGTTAGGTCTGCACTAAACCCCGTCTCTGTTTATCTTACATGTGGCCCAGTCTCCACTATAAAATGGCTTAAACGCTCAGAACAAAGAACAAAGAACAGTACAGCACAGGAACAGGCCATTCAGCACTCCAAGCCTTCGCCTATCTTGATGCCTGCCGAAACTAACACCTTCTGCACTTCTGGGGCCCATATCCCTCTTCCTATTCATGTATTTGTCAAGATGTCTCTTAAACGTCGCTTTCGTATCTGCTTCCACCACCTCCCCTGGCAGCACGTTCCAGGCACTCACCACCCTCTGTGTAAAAAACAAGCCTCGCACATCCCCTCTAAACTTTGCCCTCACACCTTAAACCTATGTCCCCTAGTAACTGACTCTGTCTCCCTGGGAAAAAGCTTCTGATTATCCACTCTGTCCATGCCGCTCATAACTTTGTAAACCTCTATCATGTCGCCACTCCACCTCCGTCGTTCCAGTGAAAACAATCCGAGTTTTTCCAACCTCTCCTCATAGCTAATGCCCTCCAGACCAGGCAACATCCTGGTAAACCTCCTCTGTACCCTCTCCAAAGCCTCCACGTCCTTCTGTTAGTGTGGCAACGAGAATTGCACGCAATATTCTAAGTGTGGCCGAACTAAGGTTCTGTACAGCTGCAACAGGACTTGCCAATTTTTATACTCTATGCCCCGACCGATGAAGGCAAGCATGCCATATGCCTTCTTGACTACCTTATCCACCTGTGTTGCCACTTTCAGTGACCTGTGTACCTGTATGCCGAGATCTCTCTGCCTGTCAATACTCCTAAGGGTTCTGCCATTTACTGTATACTTCCCACCTGCATTAGACCTTCCAAAATGCATTACCTCACATTTGTCTGGATTAAACTCCATCTGCCATTTCTCCGCCCAAGTCTCCAACCGATCTATATCCTGCTGTATCCTCTGACAATCCTCATCATTATCCGCAACTCCACCAACCTTTGTGTCGTCCGCAAACTTACTAATCAGACCAGCTACATTTTCCTCCAAATCATTTATATATACCACTAGTCACATCCCCCCATTCAGAAAAACACCCATCCACTGATACCCTCTGTCTTCTATGACCGAGCCAGTTCTGTATCCATCTTGCCAGCTCAGCTCTGATCCGATGTGACGTCACCTTTTGTACCAGTCTGCCATGCGGGCCCTTGTAAAAGGCTTTACTAAAGTCCATATAGATAACATCCACTGCCCTTCCTTCATCAATCATCTTCGTCACATCCTCAAAAAACTCAATTAAATTACTGAGACACGACCTCCCCTTCACAAAACCATGCTGCCTCTCGCTAATACGTTCGTTTGTTTCCAAATGGGAGTAAATCCTGTCCCGAATAATCCTCTCTAATAGTTTCCCTACCACTGACGTAAAGCTCACCGGCCTATAATTTCCTGGATTATCCTTGCCACCCTTCTTAAACAAAGGAACAACATTGGCTATTCTCCAGTCCTCTGGGACCTCACCTGTAGCCAATGAGGATGCAAAGATTTCTGTCAAGGCCCCAGCAATTTCTTCCCTTGCCTATCTCAGTATTCTAGGATAGCTCCCATCAGGCCCTGTGGACTTATCAGCCTTAATGCTTTGCAAGACACCCAACACCTCCTCCTTTTTGATAATGAGATGACTGAGACTATCTGCACTCCCTTCCCTCGGCTCATCATCCACCAAGTCCTTCTCCTTGGTGAATACTGATGCAAAGGACCCATTTAGCACCTCGCCCATTTCCTCTGGCTCCACATATAGATTCCCATCTCTGTCCTTGACTGGGTCAACCCTTTCCCTGGTTACCCTCTTGCTCTTTATATATGTATAAAAAGCCTTGAAATTTTCCTTAATCCTGTTTGCCAATGACTTTTCATGACCCCTTTTAGCCCTCCTAACTCCTTGCTTAAGTTCCCTCCTACTGTCTTTATATTCCTCGAGTGCTTCATCTGCTCCTAGCCTTCCAGCCGTTACAAATGCTTCCGTTTTATTTTTGATTAGGCTCACAAAATCCCGTGTTATCCAAGCTTCCCGAAACTTGCCAAACTTGTCTTTCTTCCTCACAGGAACATGCTGGTCCTGGATTCTAATCAGCTGATGTTTGAAAGACTCCCACATGTCAGATGTTGATTTACCCTAAAATAGCCGCCCCCAATCTAAATTCTTCAGTTCCTGCCTAATATTGTTATAATTAGCCTTCCCCCAATTAAGCACCTTCACCCGAGGACTACTCTTATCCTTATCCACAAGTACCTTAAAACTTATGGAATTAAGGTCACTGCTCCCGAAATGCTCCCCCACTGAAACTGCGACCACCTGGCCGGGCTCATTCCCCAATACCAGGTCCAGTATGGCCCTATCCCTAATTGCACTATCTGCATATTGTTTCAAGAAGCCCTCCTGGATGCTCCTCACAAATTCTGCCCCATCCAAGCCCCGAGCACTAAGTGAGTCCCAGTCAATATTGGGAAGTTAAAATCACCCACCACCACAACCCTGTTACCTTTGCATCTTTCCAAAATCTGTCTACATATCTGCTCCTTACCTCCCACTGGCTGTTGGGAGGCCTGTAGTAAACCCCCAACAACGTGACTGCACTCTTCCTATTCCTGAGCCCCACCCATATTGCCTCGCTGCATGACCCCTCTGAGGTGTCCTCCCGCAGTACAGCTGTGATATTCTCCGTAACCAGTAATGCAACTCTGCCACCCCTTTTGCATCCCCCTCTATCCCACCTGAAGCTTCTAAAGCCAGGAAGATGTAGCTGCCAATCCTGCCCTTCCCTCAACCAAGTCTCTGTAATAGCAACAGCATCATATTTCCAAGTACTAAACCCAGCTTTATGTTCATCTGCCTTACCTGTTATACTTCTCGCATTGAAACAAATGCACTTCAGACCACCAGTCCCGCTGTGCCCAGCAACATCTCCCTGCCTGCTCTTCCTCTTAGTCCTACTGGCCTTATTTACTATGTCCTCCTCATTTATTTCACTCGCTGTCCTACTGCTCTGGTTCCCTCCCCCCTGCCACACTAGTTTAAACCCTCCCGAGTGAGGCTGGCAAACCTTGCAGCCTGGATATTAGTGCCCCTCCAGTTCAGATGCAACACATCCTTCTTGTACAGGTCCCATCTGTCTCTGAAGACAGCTCAATGGTCCAGATATCTGAAACCCTCCCTTCTACACCAGCTGCTCAGCCACGTGTTTAGCTGCACTACCTTCCTATTTCTAGCCTCACTGGCACGTGGCACAGGGAGTAATCCAGAGATTACAACCCTAGAAGTCCTGTTTTTTTAACTTACCACCTAACTCCCTAAACTCCCCCTTACAGGACCTCATCACTCTTCCTGCCTATTTCATTGGTACCGATGTGTACCACAACGTCTGGCTGTTCACCCTCCCCCTTCAGAATGCCCCCTGTCAGTTCAGAGACATCCTTTCCTCTGGCACCAGGGAAGAAACATACCATCCTGGAGCCTCTTTCACGTCCACAGAAGCGCCTAGCTGTGCCCCTGACTATAGAGTCCCCTATAACTATTGCTTTTCCGCGCTTTGCCCCCCTCCCGTGATGAAAACTGAGAGACACTGCATTTACTACACAAGATCATAAGAAATAGAAGCAGGAGTAGGCTATTCGGCCGCTCGAGCCTGCTCTTCCATTCAATCCCACCATAGCTGTTCTGATTACGAACTGTACTGGACGTTCTTTCCTGCCAACCCCACCCAGTCCCCCATAACCCTTGACTCCCTTGTTCATCATCTATCAGTTTAACTCTTCCTTGAATGTATTCAATGAGCCAGCCAATACGGCTCCCTGGGAGAGGAAATTCCAGAGTCTAATCACCAATTGAGAGAAAAATTCCTCGTTAGCTTCGTCTTGAATGGGAAACCCTTTATTTTTCAACTGTGTGCCCTTGTTCTAGACTCCCCCAGAAGGGGAACATTCTCTCAGCATCCACCCTGCCAAGTCCTCTCAGAATCTTGAATGTTTCAATAAGAACACTTCTCATTTTTCTGAACTCGATTGAGTACAGGCCCAACCTGCTCAACCATTCGTCATAAGATAACCCCTTCATCCCAGGAATTTGCTGAGTGAACCTTCTCTGAACTGATTCCAATGCATCCAGGCCTGACCATTTATCCACTTTCAAAGGTGCCAAGCTGCTTAATATTTCCCTCGCGCTCTGTTTATACCATGCAATATTTCACACTCCTCCTCTTTAACTACAATGTCTACATCTTTCCCTTTCTTTTCTGAAGTCTGAGGCAAAATATTCGTTAAGAACCATGCCCACATCGCCCACCTCCATCCACACATTCCCTTTTGGTCGCGAATTCTATTTCCTTAGTTATCCTGTTGCTGTTAATGTATTTATAAAACATCTTTGTGTTTTCCTTGCTTTTACTTGGTAATATTATGTTCTGGACATCACTTTGTTTTCCTAATTTATTTTTTGATTTCAATCGTGAACCTTCTACTTTCCTCTCAGCTTTCTGTGGTTTTGAGCTCTCGGTATCTGACATCAGCTTCCCTTATCCTTCCCGGCTTGATCCTTGACATCCAAGGGGATATAGATTTGGGAGTCCCGCCCTGTTTGTCTTTGTGTGAAACTATTTGTTCTCAACCCTCAGTAAATCCCACTGCTCTGACATTGATAGACCTTCAAGTCGCTGCTTCCTGTCCACTTCGCTAAAATCTCCCATCCCTGGAACCACTATCTCCTTTTCTCTCTCTGACGGTCACTCACATTCTGCCTAAAGTGTGGTGATCAGAAATGGATGCAATATTCTGGACGTGGCCTAACCAGAGACTTATAAATGCTCAGCATAACTTTCATGCTTTTGTATCAGTACCTCTATTTATGAAGCCAAGATCCTTTCTGCTTTGCTGACTACTCTCTCAATATATCCTGCCACATTAAAACATGTGCACACATGTACCATCAGGTCCCTCTGTCCCAGCACTCTCCCGAGAACTGTGCCATTACGTCTATATTGCCTCTCCCTAACCTTTCCGCCAAAAACTACATCGCCTCACATTTCTCTGTATGAAATTCCACCTGCCACTTGTCTGCCCATTGTGCTCATCTATCTATGTCGTGTTGTAGTCGATTGATATTGCCCTCACTGTTCACATTTCCTCCAAGTTTGGTATCATTGGCAAATATTGATATCTCACTCTGTGTTCCAATATTTATATCCATTATATATATAGATGAAAAAAAGCAGTGGTCCTCGCACTGACTCTCAGGAAACACCGCTGTCTATCACCTTCCAGTCTGAAAAACAACCATTTATCCTGACTCGCTGTTTTCTGTCCTTTCACAAACTTTCGATCCGAGGTGACACTGACCCTCCTATTCCATGGTCTCAGTTTTGTTAACCAGACTTTATGTGCCACTTTGTCAAACGCACGTTTTAAAATCCATATAAAATCCAATGCATTCCGTTTATCAACCTTCTCTGTTACCTCATCAAACAATTCAATTAGATTCATCAAGTAAATTCTGCCTTTTACAAACAAGAAACCATAAATGCATTGGAAGCGATATTAATAAACCAGTTAGGATGACAGAAGGAGACTGCTCCACCCCTCGAGCCTGTTCTTCCCATTCACTCAGGTCAAGGCTGATTTGATCCATATCCACATCGACTTGTCTCGGCTCCGTAAACATTAATACCCTTTCCTAACACGGATAATTAGGAATTAATGTCACTGCCTGTTAACACTGGGGAATTCCTTCCCTAAACCTCTCCTCCTCTCTACCTCTCAAAGCTGCTTAAAGTCGTTCCTTAAAACTAACCGCTTTGACCACGCCATTGGTCATCAGACTTAAGCTCTCCTTATGTAGGTTTGGTGACATATTTCGCTTTATCATGTGCCCTGCATAGCGCCTTTGTGACGTTTTATTCCTCACCTTCTCCCTCACCCCTCTCTCTCTTTCCCCCCTCGCCCCTTCTCTCTCTCTCTCTCTCCTCACGTCTAAGACAAGTATATCCTTTCTTCAGTACTGAGACCAGGACTGTACACAGTACTCCAGATGTGTGCTCACCAAAATTGAAGCAAAATACTGCGGATGCTGGAAATCTGAAATAAAAACAGAAAGGCTTGAAATGCTCAGCAGGTCTGGCAGCATCTGTGGAGAGAGAAGCAGAGTTAACATTTCAGGTCATTGCCCCTTCTTCAGAACTGCTCACCAAACCCTGTTCCATTGAAGCAATACTCCCTCACTCTTGTACTCTAACTCACTTTGAACAAAAGGCAACACTTTATTTGCCTTCCTAATTGATGGCTGTACCTGCATGGTAACTTTCTGTGATTTATGTACAAGGACACCAAAATCCCTCTGAACACCAACATTTAACAGGTTCCCAACATTTGAAAAATGTTCTCTGTTTCGAGACTTCCTGCCAATGTGAAGAACTTCACATTTCTCCAAATGATATTCCAGTTGCCAATTTCTTGCTCACTCACATAACCCACTCATCTTCCTTTGCAGCCTCTTTGTGCCGTCCTCACAGCTTACTGTTCTATCATCTAACGTTGTATCATCAGCCCATATAAACCCAACAAAGGCTGTGTTTGAATGAGGCACTCTTGTCCTGACAGGTATTAAGAAACAGCTGATTGATACTTTGTGGATGATATTTCTGTATACTCATCGGAGCTGTTTAAGATGAAAGATCTTCAATAAATGATTAGAAAGTGTCCTTCTGTGACCTCTCCCACCCTCACATCGAGCAATATTTGTGGGTATTTTATGCCTGTTTTTATACAGCATTGAGATTAAAATATATTAAATGATGGAATTATACGATTTACATTAGTACTGTAGGAAAAAAATTAAAAGCAATTATTCTCATGTCTAGTGCTACTTAATTACAGATTCGCCCCAATAAGGGAAGAAATGCTGATACTCTTGAGTTTGTTGGAGTACCTGAAGCTTGACTCGCCTTTTACCCCTTCCTCCATCCGTGCAATCTTACCCCATTCAATTATTTCTTCAATTCCCTTTAAAAATCTACTATTGAATCTGTCTCCACCGTCCTATCAGGCAGTGCATTACAAACCTAAACACGCGTTGCATTTTTCCTCATGTCACCTCTGGTTCTTTAATCAATCGCATTAATTCTGTTCCCTCTACGTATTGATCTTTCAGCCATTGGAAACTTCTGCTCATTTTTTACTCTATCTTTCATGAATTTAAAAAACTCTATCGAATCTCCATTTTATGCTTCTCTGCTCTAAGGAGAGCAATCCCAGATTCCGCAGTCCATCGGCGTAACTGTAATAATCTCATCTATGGAACCGTTCTAGTAAATGTCTTCTGCACATTCACCAGTACCTTCATGTTCTTCCTTAAGTGTAGTCCCAGAATTGGACACAATCCTCCAGCTGGGGACAAACTATTATTTTATTAATGTTCAGCATTACTCCCTGAATGCATTAAGAATTCTACACCCTCTAACCCTTTTACACTGGTCTCAGCTTTCAATGCACCAGTTAAAATGATATTTTACCATGTCTCTGTTTATATTATTATCGGCACTGTGTCTGGTATAAAAATGGTTAAAAGTGGTTTAAAATGTGTGAAGTGTCGGTGGGATCCCGTCCATTTTACACTTCGAGGGGACTCTCTCCTCTTTATGTACAGAGGGAAATCGAAGAGAATGGGGTTAAAATCAAGAATCAAATCATAGTCAAACAAACTTTCAGGAGTGAAATTGAGAAACACTTCAGCACACCAGCTGTGGTATTGACTTGGAGCTCTCCTCCACAAACAACAATTGATATGGAGCCATTTGCAGATGAGGTTGGTGCCCATGCGGCCACTTTTGATGATCCAGAAGGAATAGCCTCCATTTTAAGCATTCAATAAGATGTTTCACTGTGGGAGCCATCACACCCTCATAATACTGTTTGTGGAAATTTTGATACCTATATTCCGGCTTATCGATCTCTGTGCGAAGAGAAGTAGTTCCGACCTATCCACTCTATCTAGTACCCTCAGAATTTTATGCACCTTAGTTCAATCTCCCTTGTTCCAAAGAAAACAACTCCAGCCTGTCCAATCTTTCCTTTGGATGACTCTGAAACTTTGGAACTCTGCTGCAAACGGCAATTCATGCTGACTTATTTTTTTTAATCTTTGATTGATAGATTTTTCTCAAACAAGGTTATTAAGAGACAAGGGGCAGGATATATGTTGTTAGTTAGATCACAGATCAGCCATGATCTCATTTAATGCCAGAACAGGGTTGAGGGTTAAATTGCCTCCTCCTCTCCCTGTGCACTCCAGTAAACATCCTTCTTTCACTCTTAGTCACCCTGTCTGTCTGTCTCTCTCTGTTTTTCTCTTTCTGTCTCTCTCCCTCTATCTGTTTCGGACCGTGTAGAACGAGATTCACTCTGTATCCACCCCATAATGTTCCTGCCCTTGGAATGTTGGATGGGAATGTGTAGAAGGAGCATTACTCTGTATCTAATCTATGCTGTACCTATCCTGGCAATTTTGATGGGAGGGTACAAACAGAGAGGTATCGGGCAGTGCCCACTTGAGGAGGACTTATTGGTGCCTCCGAATCGACCAGTTATCAATATTGGTGCTCCATCGATTAAAATGGCAGTGGCTGAGTGGATACGACATTGGCTAAGAGAGTGGTCAATGGTTGTTTCAGTCTGGAGGGAGGTATACATTGGAGGTTCATGTTAGGAACACTGCTATTCTTGACATATACTAATGACCTGGAATTGGGTTTAAAGGGCATAATTTGAATGTTTGGCAATGTTTGCATCATCTGCAATGTAACAAATAGCGAAGGGAATCGTGGCAGACTTCAGCAGGATAGAAGCAGTCTGGTGAAATGGAACACACAAGAACACAAAGCCCCCTGCACAGGTTTGAACAGAACATGGAGATTTGTATGGAGGTTCTGCTTGTTTATTTTTACTGATATTTTGATTGTGCGGTCTCTCTGTGGGTGTGCATGTGTCTATGCATGTGTCTGTGTGTCTGTGCATGTGTCTGTCTCTGTGTGTTTCTCTGTGTCTGTGTCTGTGTGTCTGTGGGTGTTTATCTATGCGTGTGTGTCTGTGCATGTGTGCGTGTCTGTGTCTGTTTGTGTCTGTGTCTTTGTGTCGGTGTGTGTGTCTGTGCGTGTTTCTGTGCGTGGAGATAACAACCAATGCATAAAAGAACAGGTAAACATCTGCCCTGAAAGAACCGAGAGAGCATTATAAGCAGAACACGTTGTGTCTGTCTCCAGATATCAACCACAGTAGTCTGGCCACAATCCTGAATGTGACAACGAGTCAGAGACCTAAAGTTCATATTTTAACTGGGACACTGCAGGAACAGAGTAAAACATGTCTGCTTCTCTCCCTGGTTTCAGTGCATACTGCAAGCAGAGGAGTAACATTCATAACTGAATCGACAGGACTGAACAGGGTCAATATAATTACATATAAATTGTAAATCGCACCACTCATAATTGTAGGATCAGTCCTGCATCAGTACAGCTTTCTGATTTAGTCCTGCGTGAGGTATTACTTAGATAATGTCCTGGACCTTGAGATGTTTCCATGTTATACACCACATTATTTACATCAGAATCAAAGCTGCTGTTGCAATGTGTTTGCCTAGTTGAGTGTAAGTAATAGAAATGATCAGGGGTATAACCGTGCCTGTGGAGACTTATCCCCAGTATAAATATGGACCCAAATGGATCAGCTCAGTGTGTCTGCCGGATCTGTGAGTTCCAGGCCAGCAGAACACTCTGCTTCTCACAGAAATGGGATATCCAGTAATATCTCAGATGCAAAGGATTTATTATCCTGTACTTGCAGCAATTGGAATTCCTGGTAAGGCAGTATCTCAGCGGTTAATGCTGTAAATCGGTGTTAACTGTGCTGCTGTACTCGGTATCACTTTTCACTGTGTTTATTAGTTATCACTGTTATAAAATATTGTTTCATTCTGTGTGTGCCTGAACGCTGCTTCAGTGATCACTCGACTGAACTTAGTTTGTTGCTGACTCTTTCACATCTCCTTATCTGCTTCACATTGGAGGCCTTCAGTGTTACTGGACTACGTTGTAAAAAGGAAGAGTTGATGTGATGCTTTAGTTATTTACACTCTATCAGTTGGAATCAAAAGTGTTTTTTATTTATCTGTAGATTATCATATGCTGTCCCGATGTTGGTGTTTTCTGAATTTAGCATTTTCACCATCTAACAGTGTACTGTTCCATCACAAGGAATTTCAATGATTGTCAGGTTTGTTTGGAAGCAGATTTCGATTCAGTTTATTCCATGTATTGGAGATGAAGTGAAGAGTAGGTGAACAGGTTGAGTAATCTGAAAGTACATTAAAATATTCACAGAGGCTTCATCATTGAACAAATTGACTCTGAGAATAGAATCATTGAACACGAGAACACAACTACGAGCAGGAGTGGACGACATGGATCATCGAACCTGGTCCGACATTTAAACACGATCATGGCTGATCTTAGAATTCAACTCCACTTTCCTGCCACTCACCATATCCCTTGATTCACTGAGAGACCTAAACTCTGTCTATCCTATTGAACATCTGGCTGGTGAACAAAATACAGGCACAGGATTTTAGGATTAAATAGGACGTTTAGAATGAGCATTGACCAACAGTTTGTAGGGCGTGTGTGATCCAGAGGGATAGAGATGGCAGAGAAATGGAAGGGGGGAAGTGGCAGGGACAACGAGAACAGGCAGAAAGAGATAATAGATAGAGACAGAGGCATGGTATGAATAATGCACAAGGATTAACTTCTGGAATTTCCATAACAATTAGTCAGAAATTGTGAGCTGGAGCTGCTATGAGGATCTTGTCAGATTGGGTGAATTTATTGTTGGTCTCGCTGCCTGTGTGTTGATCCCTCTCAGGTTGTCATCCATTTTGGAGAAAGTTATTTTTTCTCACTGACTGAATAAAGAAAAGAGAGTAAAGAAAGGATTTCGTTTTTTTTAACCTGCTCCTCTTCTGCTGGTCCTCTCTTATTCAGCAGGTTTTGATGTTTTTTAAGTTGCTCCTCACCAGCTGCTCCTCTCCGTGTGACAACGTTTAGATGCTTTTTCAATCCGCTCCTCTCCCGCTGTCCTCTCCTATGCACCAGGTTTTCTTATGTATTTATATCTGCTCCTCTCCCTCTGCTCCTCTCCTGTCACCATTTTTGTTTTTTTTGTTTTTAATCCGCTCCTCTCCTGCGTTTCCTCTCTTATTCGCCAGTTTTTATTGTTTATTTAAATTTGTTCCTCTTTTTCTCTCTGCTCCTCTCAGCGTCACCAGGTTTCCAATGTTTTTTTGTTTTAAAACCCTCTCATCTCGCTCAGCTCCTCTTATTTTGGTGCTTTTTATATTTGCTGCTCTCCCGCAGCTCCTGTCCAGGTTACCAGGATTTAGTGTTGTATTTTAAATCCACTCCTTTCCTGCTGTTGTACCTTTATTCACCAAGATTTGGTGCATTTTAAATTCTCTCCTCTCCTGCTGCTGCTCGCTTATTCACCATGATTTGTTGCTATTTAAATCCGTTCCTCCTCCGCTGCTCATTTCTTACTCACCATGTTTTATTTATTATTTAAATCTACTCCTCTCCCTCTCTTCCTCTCAGGGTCACCAGGTTTTCGATGCTTTTTTAAAAAAAATGTGCTTCACTACTGCAACTTCTCTCTTATTCCCGAGTTTTTGGTGCCTTTCAAATCTGTTCCTGACATGCTACCTCGTTCTTATTCTGTCTGTGCTTTTGTAATACAGTCCTCTCCCGCTGCTCCTCTCTTACTCACCAAGTTTCGGTGCTTTTTTAAATCTGCTCTGTTCCACTGCGCCTCTTTTCTGCACTAGGTTATGGTGTTTTTTTTTTCAAATCTTCTCCTTTACCTTTGCTTTTCTCTTATTCACTACATTTTTCTACTTTTTTTTATTTCTGCCCGTCTCCTGCTGCTCCTCTCTTATTGACCAGGATTCCTTGCTTTTGAAATCCTCTCCTATCCCGCTATTCCTCCTTGAGCCATCAGGTTTTGGTGCTTTTAAATTTAGTTCCTATACTGCGGCTCCTCTCAAGGTTACCAGATTGCATGATTGGATAAGATAGGCGTGGTTTATACCCACTTATAAAGTAGGAACAGGCTTGACAGGTCAAAGCTTGTTGTGAATCGACTTTATTGGGATAGCAGATAGTGGTAAGGAAAAGTTTGTTAAATTTTCTCAAAAACCCTAGTCACAAGCGCAGGCAGTTAGCAACAGTCTAATACATATATTACGTGTATTAGAGATTGGATGGCAGAGCAGAGGAATCTTTTTCTTGCAGCTTTTGGTCCTCAGCTTTTCCTTGTCGGTCTCTCTCTCTCTCGTGTACCTTTTGTTCTTTGAAAATACTCTGCCATACATTGGCAAAAACAGGACTTATTTTATCCTGGCAGCTTTCCACTTAACTGTCCTCTGTCCAATCAAAGACTAGTCTTGTATTCAAGGATGCCTTTCTTAATCAACCGAGGACCATTTTGTGACTGTTGCTAACCTTTCTGATTTGCACAAGCAGTGCCTCTTTGTGTTGCCTACTCTACCTCAATGTTGAGCTCAGTTTTGAGTTTCCCTATCTCATTCCTAGGCAAATCTACGCAGAAGTTGTTTTTCGCTGTCTGCTGTCAAGGTCTCACCTTTTTGATGCAAGTAAGCATTTTAAAACTTGACATGATCTCTCAGAATCCCTCTACCTTGACATCTTGTCTATACTGTGCCAATGTCCTAAGTTTTCCCACTTAGACATCCTACAAAGAGGCGTTCCAATAAAGCTACATGTTAGGTTATGATAATAAGTTAGTTGTTCGTTTATAATAGCTGAACTTTAACAAGTAGAATGCTGGTTAGTAACTATTAACCTAATAATCTTACAATTTTCTATCCATCGCAATGCACTACCCACAATCCCATGCACTTTAATTTTACACGCTGATCTCTTATGTGAAACTTTGTCGAAAACCTTCTGAAAGTCCAAATAAACCACATCCACTGGCTCCCCCTTATCAACTCTACTAGTTACATCCTCGAAGAATTCTAGTAGATTTGTCAAGTATGATTTCCCTTTCGTAAATCCATGCTGACTCTGTCCGATTCTACCACTGTTCTCTACGCGTTCTGCTATAAAATCTTTGATAATGGACTCTAGGATTTTCCGCACACTGACGTCAGGCTGACTGGCCTATAATTCCCTGTTTTCTCTCTACCTCCCGATTTAAATAGTGGGGTTACATTAGCTACCCTCCAATCTGTAGCAACTGTTCCAGAGTCTGTAGAATCTTGGAAGATGACCACCAATGCATCCATTATTTCTAGGGCCACTTCCTTAAGTACTCTGGGATGCATACCATTAGGCATTGGGGATTTATCGGTCTTCAATCCCATGAATTTCCCCAACACCATTTCTCTGCTAATACTGATTTCTTTCAATTCCTCTCTCTCAATAAACCCTGTGTCCCGAACATTTCTGGAATGATATTTATGTCCTCCTTTGTGAAGACAGAAACAAAGTACTCATTTAGTTGGGCAGCCATTTTTTTATTCCCCATAACAAATTCCCCTGTTTCTGACTGTAAGGGACCTACATTTGTCTTCACCAATCTTTTTTCTCTTCACATACCTATAGAAACTTTTACAGTCAGTTTTTATGTTACCCACAAGCTTACTCTCGTACTCTATTTTCTCCTTCTCAATGAATCCCTTGGTCCTGTTTTGTTGAATTTCTTTGCGGATCGTTCTATGTATTGAATGTATTTTAATCAGGTGTCTCGGCTCGGATCAATAATCAGACCATTATCTGCTTTTAATAGTTTCATGATGTGGAACTAACTTGTCCTGGAATATTTCAACGAATGCAATTTCAGTGAGAAGACATCTCACGGTCAGTGTTACAAGGGCATACCCCAATTCCCTCCCTCCTCAATGGCATGGCTTAATTTAACTGGGATTTCAATGCATTTATTCGTTATCACAGTGATAAAATATTATTTCATTCTGTGCGTGTCCAACGCTGCTTCAGATGTCTGGCTGCTGAACTGATTTTGCAGCTGACTCTTTCACATCTCCTTCTCTGCTTCACGGTGCAGCCTTCACTGCCATTGGACTACACTGTAAAATTGAAAAAAAAAATAAGTGCTTTTTCATTGGTTTCCATTTATCCATACATTATCACCAGCAGGGCTGATGTTGGTGTTTTATTAATTAAATAGTCCCACAATCCAACGGTGTACTTTATAATTCCAGGAGAAGGAATTTCATTGATTGTAAGGTTTATCTGAAAGAAGCATTGTAGATGAAGTGATGGTGCTGGTCAACAGGTGGAGACTTGAGTGTTCTGTCGACAGTATTTACAGATGTTTCACCATTGAGAAATCTGACTCTGAGAATAGAATCATTGAATACGGAGCTGGTGAACAGAACACAGGCGCAGAATGTTAGGAATAACTCATATGAGAAAAGTATCATTGAGTAACAGTTTGCAGGGTGAGAACTCCAGAGAGACAGAGAAGGAGAAAAGGAGCAGGTAGAACTATACTGAGAGAAAGAGGGAAGCAGGAGTAAAGTGAACGAGAAAGAAGCAGTGTGGTGAATAATTCATTCCCATAAATTGTTGAAACATCCAGAAGAATTAGTGAGAGAAACTGTGAGCTGAAGTTGTATGTTTTGAGATTGCGTTCATTTCACTGTTGGAATTGATCCCTCTGTGTGAATGTCTGTTGCATCCTCGTTTTGTTTTGTAGTAACTTTCTATTCCTTACTTACTGCATAAAAATCATAGAATCTTCACTGATGGTAATTTATTATTTAAATACTGCGCTTTAAAATCTCAATGACTGCTTAATTCAATACAGAGTGTGGCTGATATCAGAACTATGTTTAAATTTGTATTTAATTGCCTTAACAAAACACTAAATATATTGCCTATGTTGTACAAACAATGAACTGCTCTCAAAAACCAATAGCCACTGGAAGTATTGCTAAAATTGTAGAAAGTGTAAACAACAGAAGGAGTCCAATGGGCCCATTGTGCCTGCGCCAGCCAAAAAACAATCCCCCTATTCTAATCGCACCTTCGAACATGTGGCCCATCGCCCTGCAGCTTTCGACACTTGACGTGCATATCCAGACTCCTTTTGAATGAGTTGAAGGTCTTGGCCTCAACTACCCTTTAACAGAGTGAGTTCCAGATGCCCACCATCTTCTGGTTGAAACACGTTTGCCTCATTTCCCCTCTAATTTTTCTACCAATCACTTAAACTCTATGCTTCCTCGTCAACGACCTCTCTTGTAATGTGAATAGAATGTTCACATTCACTATATCCAGGCCCTTCAAATATTTCTACATTTCAATCAAATCTCGCCTCAGCCTTCTCTGTGCTAAGCAGAATAACCCCAGCTTTTCCAATCTTTCCTCATAGCTGCATTTTTCCTGGCCTGGCAACATCCTCGTAAATCTCCTCTGTATCCTCTCTCGTGCAATAACATCCTTTCTGTGATGCGATGACCAGAACTGCGCACAGTACTCAAATTGTGACCTAACCAATGTGTTATAAGGTTACAGCATTACTTCCTTTCTTTTATATTCCATACCACATCTAATAAAGGAAAGTATTCCACATGCATTCTTAATCACCTTATCGACCTGTCCTGCTAACTTCAGGTATCGGTGGACCTTCACTCAAAGATACCTCACTTCCTCTAAACCTTTCAGTTTTTTCTCCTTCAATGTGTATTCTGTTGCATTGTTTGGCCTCTCCAAATGCATCACCTCACACCTCTCCAAGTTCCATTCCATTTGCCACTTTTTTTTTTGCCCATCTGATCAGACCATCAATATCTTCCTGCAGCCTGCAGCTCTCCTCCTCGCTATCTACCACACGGTCCATCTTTGTGTCATCTGTAAATTTCTTGATCATGCCCCCTACATTTACATCCATGTCCTTAATATATCGGACAAAAAGCAGGGGATCCAAAATTGAGCCTTATGGAACGCCACTGGAAACAGCCCTCCGGTCGCAAAAACACCCGTCAACAATTATCCTTTGTTTCCTGCCACTGAGCCAATTTTGTATCCACCTTGCTGCATTTCCCTGAATCCCATGATATTTATTTTTTGATCCAGTCTGCCATGTGGGATCTTTTCAAACGCCTTGCTGAAATCCATGTAGACCACATCAACTGCACGACCCTCATCGATCTTCCTTGTTACATCTTCAACAAATTCGATCAAGTTGGTCAAACAAGATCTTCCCTTGACAAATTCATGTCGATTATTCTTGATTAACCTGTGTCTTTCCAAGTGACCGATTATCCTGTCTCTCAGAATAGATTCCTATAATTTGCCTGCTACTGAGGTTAGACTGACTGGCCTGAAATTATTCGGTCTATCCTTCACTCCCTTTTTAAAAAGACGTGCAACATTCGAAATTCTACATTCCTATGGAACCACACGTGCAACCAGTGACGAGTCGAAAATGATGGTCAGACCTCTGCTATTTCCACTCTCGCTTCTTTGAAGAGCCTGGTCCCTGGTGATTTATCAACTTTCAAGGATGCTAATCCCAATAATACTTCCTCTCTCCCGATGTTTATCACATCCAATCGTTCACACGCTTCTGTCTTAACTGCATTGTCCCCCTCTTTTGTGAAGACAGACCTAAAGTATTCATTAAGAACTAAACAAATATCTCCTGTTCCGACACATAGGTTATCTTTTTGGTCTTTTACAGGCCCTAATCTCTCTTTAGTTGTCCTATTACTCTTAACACAACTTTAGGTTCACCGTGTTTTTGCTTGCCAATATTCTTTTATGCCCTCTCTTTGCTTTACTAATTTCCTTTTTGATTTCACCCCTCCACTTTCTATACCGTTCCACTTTCTGTAGTATTGAGCTCTCCTTGTCAGGCATAAGCTTTCCTTTTCTGCCTTATCTTAACCTTTAGGCTCCATGTCATCCATGGGGCTCGAGATTTGGCCGTCTCACTTTTTTCTTTTTAGCAGCATGTTTACTCTTAAGCCCGTGAATCTTCCCTTTGAAATCCTCCCACTGTTACAACAATGATGTACCTTCATGTAACTGTTTCCAGTCCACTTTTGTTAAATCGCTCCTCAGTTTAATTAAATTGGCCTTACCCCAATTGAGAATTAAATTGCCGTTCTATCTCTGTATTTATCTATAATTCTGTTAAAACTGACTGAATTATTGTTACTACCACCAAAATTCTCTCCCAATACCACTTTTTTCACCCGCCCAGGAGGTAAATCGCATCTGAAATGCCGATAAGTAGGCATATTGAGCTCACATTCCTGTCCCTCCGGAAGGCATATTTCTGTTATAGCTCTGATAACATACTGCCGCATGTCCAAATGTGCCCTCAGCCCAGCTACTTTATTTGCTATATTCCTTGCATTGTAATAGAAGCCCACGAGCACTGCCAAACCCTTTTATTTTTATTTTCTAATTCTCGTTTCCTCTGTTTTCCTGACTCAGCGATTAATATACCGCTGTCCATTTTAATTTCTCATTTTGTCCCAACTGAGTCGACCCTCATGTCCCCACCCGCTGCTAAACGAATTTAATCGCTCCTTATGAATTGAGTTTTGTTACTGGGATCTATAGATTAGATTTCCTCTAAAATTTTGCCTGTGAATATCAGCCTCTCCTCTCACTGTATTGAATCCTCATTCTCCTTGTGCATTGCTTCAGTTTATCCATTGTCCCAAACTGTCAGCTCCAGTCTCCCCTCCAGCTCTGACATGTCCTTTTCCTTCTCTCCCTTCCAATCTGCCTCAGCAGCTCCTCCTTCCAGATGCCTCGTCCAACCTGACAGGGATAGAGCAACATAGGAGCAGAAATATGCCATTCAGCCCTTCGATCCTGCTCTGACTTCCTGGATCATGGCTGGTACAAACACTCAAACTCAGAGCTGCAGTTTTCACCCTTTTGCAATTCGGCAACAATCCCTGTTCGCTCTCTGAACGCAGACCAACAAACCAGCTGCACATGCGACTCTCCCCAAACGTTCCCCACCAACACTCTGGAGTCAAATTACATTTAACCCATTGTATTTCATCTCTGTAAAACCCCTTCTCATTTCACCACCGGCACGCATCCACATTCAATACTTCTTTTAGATCTAGTGCTGACATAATTCACACTGTGTATCAAGTTCCCCATTTATTTTTTAAAACTTCTGTTTCAATCATTTCACTGTGTCAAAACACTGCACAGGTCAATGTTCAATGCAGCAACAAAGCTGGAAATTTCACCCCAGATCCTGTCAAAATGTTGCTTTGTCTCCAGACCTAATCACTAATTTCTCTGCTTCATTTTTCTCTCTCTTCCAGTTAACTTGGTGGCGATTGTGATTCTGTCCCAAGGAAAGTGCGGTCTCTCCAAATGTATCACTGTCTACCTGGTGGGAATGGCAGTCACTGATCTCCTGCTCGTTTTTTCTGATCCCTTATTGGGTTGGACTGTTACATTTTATTTCCAAGATTCTTTCCTGAGAATTACTCCGATATGTTGTCTCATTACCCTTCTGATTTATGCAGCCACAGTTATTTCTGTCTGGCTCACAGTCGCTTTCACCTTTGATCGATTTGTGGCCATTTGTTGTGAGAAGCAGAAAACAAAATATTGCACCAAGAAAACGGCGGCTGTGGTTGTTGGAACAGTGAGTGCTCTGGGCTGTTTAGAGTCTGTCCCCTGGTACTTTACGCTTAAACAATATTACATTATTGATAACGTTCCCATGGGTTGTGTCCCTAAAGCGAGCTTCTATACTTCCTCCACATGGACAGCATTTGAACTGAGTCATTACATTTTAACCCCTTGTGTCCCGTTCTTTCTGATTTTGTTGCTCAATGTTCTGACGGTCAGACGTATTTTATTCGCCAATAAAGTCCGCAGGGGATTCCGTGTCCATGGAAATGGAGAGAATAACAAAGACCCAGAGATGAAGAATCGGAGAAAGTCAATTATTTTACTCTTCAGTATATCCGGCAGTTTTATACTGTTATGGGTAACAATGGTTGTGTATAGCATTTACAGGCGAAACAAAGAAATTATGTATTATTACTCGTACACTGACCCTCACTATGTCACACAAATTGCATCAAAGATGATGCAGCTTCTCAGTTCCTGCATCAACACGTGCATTTACGCTGTGACCCAGACTAAATTCAGACAGCAGCTGAAGAAGGGAGTGAAATACCCTTTCAATCTCATTGCTAAATTAGTGAAATCATAGAAAGAGCTGAAGGGTTTCACATGCTGCAATTAAGCGCCATTTCATATTCCATTCCCTACACTCAGCACAAGATAGAACATATATTTTATATTCAAGCACTGAGCTCCGAAATTATATTAAATCTGACACTATGTTTTATGTTTTTGTTATCATGATTTTATGTTATTGATAAACGGTCCCACTAAGGTGGGGCTTGCTCTGCAGAATATTTATGAATTGTTCTTCAAAAAACCAGATTGATCCCATCCTGGACAATCAGCAAAATGGACTGAGCTGCCAATTAGAGTGAGTGTGAGATGGTGGGCGAGGACAGTAACTGAGCGCAGTGAGACAGCGACAGCAGCAGGTGGAGATGGTGAGCGGGTAAGGAACTGAGTTAATTGAGAAAGGGACACCAGTAGGTGGAGATGGTGAGAGGTAGCAGCAACTGCAGTGACGCAGGGATATCAGCAGATGGAGCTGGAAAGATGGCGGTCGTCACTGCAGTGAGAAAGGGACACCAGCAGACAGAGATGGAGAGAGGGGAGCAATAGCCAGAACGAGACTGGGGCACGAGCAGATGAGGATGGTGAGATGGCATATTAACTGCAGTGAGACACGGGCACCATCAGATTAAGATGATGAGGGGGCAGAAACGGTAGTTTGGCTGAGACATCAACAGATGGAGATGGAAAGAGGTGGCAATAACTGCAGTGAGGCAGGGTAACCAGCGGATGGAGATGGTGAGAGGGGCAGTAAGTTAGTGCAGTGAGCCAGGGACACTAGCAGATGGAGATGGTAACAGGGAGCAGTAACTGACTGAGACAGGAACACAAGTACATGGATGGTGAGAGGGTGCAGTAAATGCAGTGAGGCAGGGGCACACGCAGATGGAGATGGTGAGAGGAGGCAGAAACCGAACTGAGACAGGGACATAAGCTGAAGGAGATGGTGAGAGGGGCAGTAGCTGCAATGAGACAGGTACACCTGCAGATGAAGATGGTGAGACAGGGCAGTAACTGCAGTGTGACCGGGACACCTGCAGATGGAGATGGTGTGAGGGGAGCAGTAACTGCAGTGAGCCAGGGGTGGCAGCAGACGGAGATGGTCCGAGGGGGCAGCAAATGTAGTGACACAGGGGAAAAAGCAGAGGGAAAGGGTGTGAGAGGGGCAGTAACTGTAGTGAGACAGAGAGACCAGCAGATGGAAATGTTCAGAGGAGACAGGAACGGCAGTTAGGCAATAAAACCAGCAGATGGAGCTGTTTGAGAGGGGGCATTAAATACAATGAGACTAGGACACCAGCAGATGGACACGGTGGGATTTGGCAGTAACTGAGATGTGTGAGACAGAGACAACAGCAGATGGAGCTGGTGAGAGGCTGCATAACCAAGTGTGAGCGGGACACAAGTACATTTAGATGGAGATGGAGAGAGGGGAGTGGTAACTGCACTGGGACAGGGGCAGCAGAAGATGGGGATGGTGAGAGGCTGCAGTAACTGCAGTGATACAGGGACATCAGCAGATGGAGATGGAAAGAGGAGACAGTAACTGCAGTGATATAAGGACACCAGAAGATGAAGATGGTGAAAGGGGGCGGTAACCGCAGCGCCAGAGGGGCCCCAGCAGATGGAAATTGTGGAAGTAAGGAGCAACCGCCCATGAGATTGGGTCACCAGAAGATAGGGATAGGGATGGAGAGAGTGGGCAGGAACTGCAGTGAGACCGGGCCACCAGCAGCTGGTGATGGTGAAAGGGAGGAAGTAACTGAAGTCGAGCAAAGGCACCTGCAGATGGAGATGATATGAGGGGAGCAGTAAATGTAGTGAGTCAGGGGCACCGGCAGGTGGAGATGGCGAGAGGTGTCAGTTGGTGCAGTGAGACAGGGACATAAGCACATGGAGATGATGTGAGTGGGGCAGTAACTGTAATGAGACAATGACAATAGGAGAAGGAGATAGAAAGAAGATAGCAGTAATTGAAGTGGGACAAGGGCATTAGCCAATGGAGTTGGCAAGTAGGGGCAGTAACTACAGTGGGACAGAGACACCAGCAGATGGAGATGTGGACGGGGGGAAGTAACTGCAGTGAGACAGGGATAACGGCAACTGGTTATCGGGTGAGGGTGGCTGTATGTTCAGTGAGACTGGGGCACCAGCCGATGGAGATGGTGTAATGGGAGCATTAACTGGAGTGAGGCAGGGACGCCAGCAGACGGAGATGTTGAGAGGTGGCAGTACCTGCCTTGAGGCTCGGGCACCAGCAGATGAAGATGTTGAGAGGGGCCAGGAACGACAGTGAGACCAGGACACGAGCAGATGGAGATGGCGAGTGGGGAAGTAACTGCATTAATACAGGGACACCAGTAGAAGGAGGTGTTGAGGAGAGCAGGATCGACAGTGCGAAAAGGACACACGTGGTTCTCGATGCTGAGAGTGGGCAACAACTGCAGTAAGGCAGGGACAGTAGCAGAAGCAGATGGTGGGAATGGGAAGTAAATGAGATATGTGAGACTGGGACAACAGCAGATGGAGATGGTGAGAGGCCGTGAAACCACAGTGAGACCGGACCCCAAACACATGTAGATGGAGGTGGAGAGAGGGGAGCAGTAACGTACTGAAACAGGGACAGCAGCAGATGGAGATGGTGAGAAGGTCAGTAACGGCATTGAGACGCGGACACCAGCAGATGAAGATGGTGAGAGGGAGCAGTAAATGCATTGATACAGAGACAACTGCAGATGGAGATGGTGAAAGTTGGCAGCAACCGCATTGATACGGAGACATCAGCAGATTGAGATGTAAAAGGGAGGTCAGTAACTGCAGAGAGAGTGGGGCAGCAGCAGATGGACATTGTGAGAGTGGGGAGCAACTGCCATGATATAGGGTTACCAACAGATGGAGATAGTGATGAAGAGAGGGGAGAGTTACTGCAGTGAAAGAGGGACACAGGCAGATGGAGGTGGTAAGAGGGCCAGTAACTGCAGGGAGGCAGGGACATAAGCAGATGGAAATGGAAAGATGAGGTAGTAACTACAGTGCGGCAGGGAAACCAGCATTTGCAGATGTAAAAAGGGGGGAGTAACTGCAGTGAGACAGGGAAACCAGTAGATGGAGCTGGAAAGCGAAGATGTGGCAATAACAGCATTGAGACAGGCATACTAGTACATTGCGGTGGTGGGAGGGTGCAGTAAAGGCAGTGAGACAGGGGAAGAACAGATGGAGATGCTGAGAAAGCGCAGAAACTGAAATGAGACAGGGAGATCAGCAGATGGAGATGGTGAGAGGGGGACAGCAGCTGCAGTGAGATAAAGACACCAGCACATGAAGATGGTTAGAGAGTGAAGAAAATTCAGTGAGACAGAGACAGCAGCAGACAGAGATGGAGCGAGAGGGCATAACTGCAGTGAGGTTGGGATATCAGCAGATAGATTTGGAGAGAGCAGGCAGTAACTGCAGTGACACTGAGACATCAGCAGAATGAGATGGAGTGAGGGGCGCAGTAATTACATTGAGGCATGAGCACCAGCAGGTTGAGAGGTGGCAGGAAATGCAGTGAGTCAGGGACACCAGCAGATGGAGACGTAAAGTGAGGGCAGTAACTACGGTCAAGCAGTGCCACCAGCAGATGGAGATCATGAGATCGGTAGAAAATGCAGTCAGACAGGGACACAAGCAGATGCAGATGGTGCGAGGGGGCACTCACTGCTGTGAGACAGGGACAGCGGCCAATGGAAATGGTAAGGGGGGCAGTAACTGTAGTGAGACAGTGACATCCGCAGATGGGGATGGTGAGAGGGTGCAATAACTGCAGCGAGACAGGGACAACAGAAGATGGAGATTGTGAGGGCGGCAGTAACTTGCATTGAAGCAGGGACACCAGCAGATGAAGCTGGAAAGAGAGGGCAATAATTGCAGTGAGGCTGCAACACCAGCAAATGGAGATGGTGAGATCGGCCAGTAGCTGAACTGAGACAGAGTCACCAGCAGATGGAGATAGCGTGTGGGAAGCAGTTACTGTAGTGAGACAGGGACACAAGGAGATGCAGATTGCGATGGTAACAGTGGCAATAATTGAGTACAGTGTGACAGGGATACCAGCAGAATGAGATGGTGAGAGTGGGGCAGTAATTGCAGTGAGAAAAGGCCACCTGCAGGTGGTGATGGTGAGAGGGACAGTAACTGCAAAGAGACAGAGCATGAGCAGATGGCGATGGAAAAAGGGGGCAGTAAGTGCAGTGAGATAGGGACACCAGCAGATGGAGGTCCTGAGAGCGGGAAGTTACTGCAGTGAGAAAGGGACACCAGCAGATGGAGATGGTGAGTAAGGGCGGTAACTGCAGTGTGACAGTGACACCAACAGACGGAGATTGGCTGGAAGGAGCAGTAACTGCAGTGATACAGAGATACCAGCAGGTGGTGATGAGGTGAGGGTTGTGGAACCTGCAATTAGAGAGGGAAACCAACAGATGGAGATGGTGAAAGGCGCATTAACTGCCGTGATGCAGAATCACCCGCAGATAGAGATATGGTGTGTGGAGCAGTTACTGTAGTGAGACTGTGACAAAAGCAGATGCCGATTGAGATGGTAAGAGAGGCATTAATTGAGTGCAGTGTGAGAGGGACACCAGCAGAATGAGATGGTGAGAGGGTGGGCAGTAACTGCAGTGAGATAGACACAACAGCAGGTGGAGATGGTGTCATGCGATGGTACTTGCTGTGAGACAAAGACACCAGCACATGGAGATGGTCAGAGAGGGCAGAAAATTCAGAGAGACCAGTAGATGCGGTTGGAGAGAGAGCGCAGTAACTGCAGATAGACAGGGACACCAGACGATGGTAGTGTTGAGAGTATAGCAGTAACTGCAGGAAACAGGACCAGGAGATGCAGACAGTGAGGCGGCAGTAACTGCAGTGAGACCTGGTTAGCAGCAGAGGGAGATGATGAGACGTTGGACTAACTGCAGTGAGACAGGGACATCTCCAGATGGAGATGTGAGACGGGGAGGAACTGCAGTGAGACAGGGACACCAGCAGATTGAAATGGTGATGGGTGCAGAAACTTAAGTGAGGCAGGGACACCATTAGATGGAGATGGGAGGCGGGCATACTAACTAGTGAGGCAGGGACATCAGTAGATGGAGATAGAGATGGAGAGAAAGAACTGCAGTGAGTCAGGGACACCATCAAATGGAGATTAGATTAGATTAGATTAGAGATACAGCACTGAAACAGGCCCTTCGGCCCACCGAGTCTGTGCCGAACATCAACCACCCATTTATACTCATCCTACACTAATCCCATATTCCTACCAAACATCCCCACCTGTCCCTATATTTCCCTACCACCTACCTATACTAGTGACAATTTATAATGGCCAATTTACCTATCAACCTGCAAGTCTTTTGGCTTGTGGGAGGAAACCGGAGCACCCGGAGAAAACCCACGCAGACACAGGGAGAACTTGCAAACTCCACACAGGCAGTACCCGGAATCGAACCCGGGTCCCTGGAGCTGTGAGGCTGCGGTGCTAACCACTGCGCCACTGTGCCGCCCTCCACTGCGCCACTGTGACCTGACTTCCAGCTCAATATACAAGAGAAAACCTTGGACACCTGAAGAAGTTGTTTGCAAAGAAATGACAGGTCAGGATTGATGGAGGTCAAAAGGTTGACCTCCTATTGTCAGTTTCGCTTTTGTGTTGTTTCGAGTTGGGTTTGAACTGTATAAAAAGGAAAAGTACATCCAAGGACAGAAGAAAACTCCCAAGGAAGGAGAGAAGACCACAACCCAGATTTGCTTTCCAGCACCTCTTGTGATCGTTTAAAAGATCGTTTCATTGCGATCATTGTTGTAAAAACCCATCTGGCTCCATTAAGGGAAGAAACGATGCTATCCTTACCCGGTCTGGCCTGCATGTGATTCCTGACCCACCACAATGAGGTTGACTCTGAAGTCACCTCTGAAATGGCCGCACAGTTCAAGGATTGTTAGGGATGGACAATAAATGCTGGTATAGCCAACGATTCCTGCATCCTATGAACGAAAATTAAAACTAGCAAGTTGCCTGTTCTATGACAAGTCAATAGATTTGTACCTTGGACCTTTCATTCTCAAAGTACAATGGTCCTGGGGTCCATTCTCAAAGATACCAGTCCCAATATGGTGTGAAGAAGGGCTGTAACTGCAGTGAGAGACCGTCACCAGCAGATGGCGATGCAGATGGAGAGGGGAGCATTACGTGCAGTGAGTCTGTGACGCCGGCAGGTGGCGATGGTATGTGGGGGTCGGCAGTAACTGCAGTGAGAATGAGTCAGCAGCAGAGTGAAATTGGGAGAGATGGGACTAACTGCAGTTTGATAGGGGCACCAGCAGATGGAGATGATGAGACGGAGAGTTAATGCAGTGAGCCAGGGAAACCAGCAGATGGCAATGGTGAGACGGGGAATAAATGCAGTGAGGCAGGGACACCAACAGATGGAGATGATGAGAAGGAGCAGTAACTGCAGTGAGACATTGACGCCTGCAGATGGAAACGCTAATCCTGCGTTCGTCATCAATCTGTTCCCATTAACCATGCAGAAGATGCATTCCAGATCAGAACAACGCTCTGAATATTTGTTGTCTATTTGTTTCTCTCCTCACGTTGCCTCCAGTTGCGATTTTGCAATCGCCTTCATTCTGTGCAGTCTGCTCTCTGACCCCCGCTGCTCCTAAAAACAGTGTCTCCTCATTTATCCAAAGTGAATGAAAGATTTTGATTGCAATTTATTTCTCCAGAGTAGCTGCAAAGTCGCTGGTCGCTCATGAATTTGGAAACGCGATGAACAAGTAATAAAATCCCACTGAATCCCCCAGGTAAGCAAATGAGAGAAACAGTCAAGATGTAAAATGAAACAAGTGACACTTGTTGCAGCAGCAAAGACTCTTTTTTTTCCAGAATTTAGAGGTCGTTATATAAACTGAAGCTGATCGTGAAAACTCTTTCACACCATTTGTGTTAAATGGCCATTTTCCAACTTTGTAAACCCTTGTACATTAACCTGTAAATGGTAAGAAACTTGTTTTTCGAATGATGGCAGGCTAATGCGCAAATCCAACAGCATCAAATGAAGTGCAAACAGACTTTGACAATCATAACTGCAAATATGGGTCATAATCGTTGCGTGAAATGTCACCAGTTGGAACAGGTCTCTTGGCTGCATCATTAACCTGGCTCAAGTTTCATGGTTTGTCACACAAGTGGAATTGAAAATCATAACAATAAAAAAAAATTATGTTCCACAAATTGCAGTCACACAGCCCTCTGCAGAATTTCAAGATCATTATTTTCTGAAATTTCTGTAAACTGGAAGACGAATAGTGAAAGGCATGCAGTGCAATTAGTGTTAAATGGCCATTATGCAACACAGGCCCTCCAGGTTTTAAATTGCAGCAGCTTTACCGCTCTCTGAATCACGGTTTGGGGGAGGGAGAGAGAGAGATAGGCAGACACGTTTCTGGAATGATACATTTGGAACATTGGCTGGAACATCCCACCCCATTCCTTGCTTACACAGAGACTCGCCGTGGACTATCCCATACCAGGGATGCAGTATCCAGGTGTATGAAGCTGAGCACTGGTTAGATAAAGCTGTGCTTTGGAAATACTGGGTATTTTAGTAACACGTTCTGGGGATATATTAGGACAACATCAGCCACCATTTTCTCTTTTCCATGTGGTCGGTGCCTGAAGGTGAGTTTCTGTGTCTCAGTCTCTGTGTCTCTGTGCCCAGATGAATTGGAAGCTGATTACAGTATGTGTGTGGGCGAGAGAGCGAGAGACAGAGAGCAGAAAGACAGAGCGAGAGAGAGAGTCCAGCCTGAATCCCTCTCTCTTTGTACAAGTCGCGCCTTTTAATCCAAATTCCCACCCCAACGACCCCTGGCCCAGGTTCTTCCTCCAAAACCAAGCATGGTGGGAAGGGGGTCGATTGCAACGATGGAGCACAGATTGTGTGGGATAGTGATTATTTAATCTTTAATGTCCTTCACTGTCTTTCTCACTCCCTCTACCTTAGTATTTCTCTCTCCCCCTCTCCCTCTTTGTATATATCTTTCCCTCCTTGTGTGTCTCTCTCTGTCTTTGTGAGTGTCTCTCTTTCTCGTAATTCTCTCTGTCTTTTGCTCTCAGTCCCAGGCTTTTCTTTCTCTTTCTTTCTTTGGCTCTCTCTTTTCTTTCTCTGGTTTTCCATCCTTCTCTCTCACACTCTCAGTCTCTCTCAGGTTGTCTTTCCTCTCCGTCGGCACTTTTTCCCTTTCTTTCTCTGTCTTGATTTAATTTGCTCGCTCAAGCTATTTGTCTCTCGCAGTCAGGCTTTCCTTTCTCTCTTTTTCTCTTGATTTCTCACTCTCAGGCTTTGATTCCTCTTAATCTCTCAGTATTTTCTCTCACACTCTCAGGCTTTCGTTTCTCTCTCTTTCTTGCTCGTTATCTCTCTCTCTCTCTCTCTGCTTCTCTGTCTCTATGACTTTTTATCTATCGCTTTCTCAAGCATTCTATCATACTCCAGCTTTCTCTTCATCTGTCTTTATGCTCCGCTGCTTGTTGGCTCTTCCTCTTCTCTCTCTCTCTTTATCTCTCTATCTCTTTCTTTTTGGCTCTTTCTCTCTCTTCTCTGGATTTCTCTTTGACTCTGTTCTCTTTCTCTCTCTTTCGCAGGCTTTCATTCTTTCTCTGACTTTTATTTTTACCCTTGGATCTTTCTCCCTTTTCTGGCTTCCTCTGGCTTTCTCTCTGTCTCTCTGTCTCTCTGTCTCTCACCATGGCTTCTTTCTGGCTATTTCTTTCTCTGGCTTTCTCTTTAGCTATTTCTCTGACATTTTTCCCCTCTGGCTTTCTCTCTTTGGCTCTTGCTCTTTGGCTTTTCCTTTGCATTTCTTTCTGTGTGGCTGTCTCTTTCTCTGGCTTTCTCTCTCTCTCTTTCTCTGGCTTTCTCTCTTTCTCTTTCTCTGGATTTCTCTCCCCCACCCCACTCTCTCTCTATCTCTCTCTCTGTTTTTCTTCTCTATTTCTGGATTATTTCTTCCCCTTCCCTGTAAATTTTGGGCGCCCCCCTCCCTGCACATTTTGGGCACCCCGCTCCCTGCCAATTTTGGGCGAACCATTCCCTGCAAATTTTGTCCACCTGCTTGTAAATTTTGACAGACCCTCCTCACAAATGACCCACCTGGAAATTATTCCCACTGGAAATCCAGCCCCCCTCCCCGGTATTTCATATGCATCCCCTCCCAGTTTAAACTTGGAGAAATGACACTCCGGCCCATTTTAAACATTAACTAATTCCCTCCATGAATATCACCAAAATTCCCCTGCCACGCATATTCTGTCCTCCATTACTATCCCCCCAACTTTGAGTAGACTCTCATCTAATTTATCCTCGATGACCAGATGACCATAACCCCACCTAATTTCCCCTGTGAACAGACCCACCATTTAATTATCCCCTTATTATACTTCATCTAATTAACCCCTGTGACCGGACCCCTATCTAATACTCCCTCCTGTGAATGGAACCCAATCAAATTATCCATCCTCAGTGAAGAGTCACCCACCACCTAATTACCCCTGTGAAGAGAGGCTCGGCTAACTAACACCATAAACAGACCGTCATACCACTGAACAGATGCGCCACTCAATACCCCTTCCCGTGAGCAGAACCCAATCGAATAACCCCCTGTGAACAGACTGACCTCCTCTAATAACCCAGTGAGCAATTTGACCCCGGGACAGACATCCATCTCCCCATGTAAAGCCTCCATATAATAACCCGCTGAGTAATTTGCACCCTCACGAACAGACACCCATCTAAAATACCAATGAATAAATCTCCCCCCACCATGAGCAATCCCCATCTAATTTCCCCCCTCTGTGAACAGGGACTCATAAAATGACCCCGTTGTGAAAAGCCACCCATCTAATTACCCCCCTGCCACCGTGAACAGACACCCATCAATCTCCCCCTGTGAACAGAAACAATAAAATTATGTGAAGAGACCCCTATTGAATTGCCACCCCGTGAACAGCCACTTATTTAAATACCACCCCCCCCCCCCCCACCCCCGGGAATAGATCCCATCAAATTATCCACCTGTGAAAAGACCTCCATCTAATTAAATAACAGACACCAGTAAAAATCCCCCCTTCATCCGTGAACCTCCCAACTAGCCATTCCAGCAACTGACTGGAGAATCCCACCTTCCATTTTGAACCTGGAGAATCCTCCCCACCCCAACATCAAAAGTAAACTAATTCCCTATGTGAATATCGCCCTCTAATTCTCCACCCTACCCCATTTGTAAACACTCCTCCCTTTCTCAATACACACCCTGTCCTGTAAACGCCCCTCGCCCACTAATTTCTTCCTATGTAATCTTCCCCGTGAAGAGTGCCCCTTGTCCTTGTAACGCCAGTCCCAGTTAACAGCCGCCTGTGTAATTCCAAACTCCAACACTTCCTGGGTGTGGCTCCAACTCCCGACAATCTTTGCTTCACTTTAATGTCTGTCTGGAAAAGCCACTGGAATTTTATAAAATGGCTCCCAAGCCACGACACCTTTAACTCGTGTCTAATCAAACACAAGGCCAAGCAAAGACCAAGGAGGTGCAGAGGCTAACCAGCATTCTGAGCCTATAATGCGCAGGAATATCCCAGTCGCTCCCTCTCAACCCTCCCCCACCCCCACTTCGGCACCAAGAAATCAACCCCTGAGCAGAGAGGACATATACACATGCACATAAATACACGCACACTGATTGGCGTAGGGACAGGGTAGATCATTCAGCCATTTTAGCCGGTCCCACCAATGTTAGATCATGGCTAATCTGCCTTTTTCCTCTATTGAGCCATAGGAAGACAGGCAGAGACAGTTGGAGACCAGAAACACAGAGAGGGATCGAAACACTGGGCTGGACCGTGACCTGGTGCCAACAGTGCATTTTCGGCTTGGGGTCTGGTGGTGATTGAAAATCAATGGCCTGTTCCAGATGTCTCAACTGTTTATACCTCAATGGGAGCCAAAGTCGGGAGAGATTGGAAGCATGTTTCTGGTTCACTATCACCCATACACCATGACAACGAGTTCAAATCCAATCACAGGGACAGGGGCAACGAAAACAGAGATCAGAGATTAGGACCGAACTGAGTGAGTATGAGAGAGATAGATAAACGGAGAGAGAGATGGAGAATAACAGACAGGCAGGAAGCCAGTGAGGGAAACTGAGAGTGGAGGGCAGAAATATCAAGAAAGGCATAGAGAGAGAAAAGTGGATGAAGAGATGGAGAAATAGAGAGCGGGAGCTGGAGGTGTACAGAGAGAATTCAGCAGTGATGTATATATTAATAAGATCCACACAAAAAGAGACATGCAGAGCTAGAAAGATGTGGAGGGCCAGTGATACAAAGTAAGATGTGCATCAAGAATAGAGAGGGGTGTCCACGGGGGTCGCGGGTGTTGGGGGGAGGGGTGGATGCAGAGATAATCTTGCAGTAAAGGCGAAGCAAATATGGAAAGATTTAGAGATGTGGAACTGGGGGCGAGAGAAATGGATTGAGAGACAGGTAAAGATGTAAAGTCGCAGCATGAAAATGAAAAGGGAAACTTGTGAAAATCTAGAGAGGAGGAGATATAAAGGTTGTGGAGAGATACTGAGATAGGGAGTTAAAGAAAGATGTGAAGAAGCAGAGCAATGAACATGGTGGAAGCTGCAGAGAACAAGTTGCAGCAAGAGATGGAGAGAGGGAAATCTGCAGGATTACAGACTGTTCTGGAACAGCACTTCCCAAAATGTTTACTTCAGAGGCCCGTCCAGCCGTCCCTTTCCTTGTTGTAAAAAATCTGCAGACCCCGGAAAACACAAACTCAGAACAATGCGGATGCTGAAAATCTGAAATAAAAACCATGCTGGAATTACAAAGCATTTCCAATACATACTATTTTATATTAGTGCCGAAAACAAAGTCTTGTTTTCTATATATAAAAATGCCACATTATTTTTTCCTCTCTGTTTAAAGCTCTTGTCCGAAGATACCTCGTGTCAAAAGATTCTCGCTCTGCATCATCAACCCTGCAGCTTCCAAAGAGATTCTCCTTGGTGATAATAGAAATAAAATTGATTCAAAGTAAAGAATTTTGACTTTATTTTAAAGCAACAGCCTAGGGATCTTTCCCTCATTCACTAACATAAACAATCTGTCAAAGACCCCCAATCTGTCACCCAAATCCCCAAATATGAGCCAGACAATGGGAAGAGATTGGAAATGTGAGACAGGTTTTTAGGAGCTGAGTACATGTCCATAGTCCTGTTAATCCAGGAAAGAAAGACAGCTCTGAGTAGAGACATGACAAGGAGCTGCTTCCTGACAAGATGCAAACTTTTCATTCCAAACCCCATTGTGGACAACAATTGCTGCAATTTGCAGACAGACATGTTCATCAATCGGCTCCATTCTGTTCCCCGAAACTGTGAAATTCTCTCTTTAAACTGACATGAATGTGCTAACAATTACTGACTACCACAGCATTTATTATTTAAAATCAGACACCCTTCAAGAATGAGAGCTGTGGGTGGGGGTGGGGGCAGTAACTAAACACTGCAGCCCCCCGAGCTGCTGCCTCTTGCGCTGTGTTTATCCTGTCATTTCCAGCCGTTTCTCACTGCCTCGGTCTTCTTCTATTTCTCTGTGTGCAAGTCCATAAATCTGTTTCTGCCTCAATGTAAAACAGGCAAACACAGGTGACCCCCATCCCCTCTCCCGTAAAAGGATAGAGAGAGAAAAATTCACATGCAGGGCCCTGAAAAACTGAATTAAAATGACCTCCAGTCCTTTCATTTCACTGTCAAGTTCATGCAACAGCCTAAATCACCAGTATTATTCAGGGATTATGACAAGATTTGACAAAGCTTCAAATTTAGCACTTTTTAATTCCTGCCTCTCAGAAGCATTTTACATTCAATGAATTATTTTTTTAATGTCGTCTTCAGTGTTGCAATGTAGGAAACAATGCAGGCAATTTGTGCACAGCAAGATGCCACAGCTGATGTGTGATAACATCTGACAACCCCGCTCCACCTCGGATTATCTCTACGTTTCCCTCACTCTCATGCCTGCCTCTCCCTCCTGTTACTCTCATTCAGAAAGATACAGAGAGACAGAGACAGAGAATTCGACTCTCAGAACCTCACTCTCAATTAAAATGGCTGCTGCACATTTTATTTAACCCTCAAATGCACAGCACTGCCTAAAACACCAGCATTGGTTTGGTTTGGAGTGATACCGTTTTCAAGCTCAGAACTTTAATTTCAGGCCTTCAGGAGACCTTTACACACAATCAACTCAATTCTAAAGTGCAGTCCCTGTTGGAATGCAGGAAAGTCAGCAGGCAAGCTGTACACAAAAATATCCCAACAATGGTGCCACTTCAACATTCAGTTTATCAAGGTTTTGATTGTGGATTTCTTCCTGTCTCTCTCTCTATCTTTCTCCACCTTCCCGCCGCCACCGACCGCCCCCCCCCCCCCCCCCACCCACACACAGCCTCTCTCTATCTCTGTGATTTAACCTGCCACCTCCAGATATTTTTCACTCTCCATCTTTTTCTGTCTGTCCTTTTCTGCTTCAGTTTTTTGATGTAGGTATTGATGAAGGAAGTTTATGCACAGCAATATCCCACAATGTGATAATAGCCAGATAATCCCTTAAAGTCCCCATAAAATACTAAACTCCCTCGTTAAACTTATAACAAGCCTTTACACAGCCTCACATTTATCACATGAAATTCCTGGCTGTCAGGAACATTTGACACTCAATGAGTTAATTCTTACAGCGGTCGTCAATGTTCCAGTGCATCAAACGCTGCAGGTAATATGTGCACAGCAAGATCCCACAGGCAGCAATATGCTATTATACATATAACCTCTTTATTGCTGTTGATTGAGGGATCCCAGAGGGAGGAGCATTACTGCAGTTTAAAAATCTCAAACATCCCTCTCCCTCTCATTTGCATCCTCCCCACCCCATCCACATTTGTTTCTTTTCCTCTCTATCTCAGATTTAATCTTGATTGAAACGCCCTTTGAGATGTTTCGGTCTCCATTTAAAATAACGAAATATCACATCATGGCATCTTTTTTATATATCAATAGTTAAAATAGAGAGGGAGAGAAGAGCAGAGGAGAATGGACAGAAACACAGAGAAATCCAAACTCAGAACCTCAGGAAGCAGAATTTTAAAGTGTCCTCACTGTTTTAACGTAGGAAATGCTGCAGGGCACGTTATACACAGCACGATACCACAAGCAGCAATGCAACCATTTCCATATTTCCCCTCAGTCCCCAGAAAATTCTAAACTCCCTCCTTAAACTCGGAAAGAATCCACTGATTCCTGCGGGAATCCTTTTTTTCAAAATTGCTACCCCAAGGTTTATGTTTGTAAAGCAGACCATGTGGAAGGGGGTGACTGAGGGGCTTCACTCCATAGGCCGGGAGCTGGGCAGTAAATACACACTGGAGAGCACCAGATCTTGTGTCTCTTAACCACAACTCCCTCGACTCCGCCCAAACAGAGAGGAACATTACTGCAGTTTGATCATATAACAATGCTGAAACGAATTACGGACTGTGCTCTAAACCTGGGCAGCAAGAACAGACGCTCCTTGCCCGTCCACTCAGAGAGGAATAGTTCTGCAGTTTGATAATATACCAATTCTGACCTCACCATAGTCTCTGCACTAATCCTCGGGACAAGAGCAGTCCCCAGTCAAAGTGATCAATTTGTTCCACAGTTTACTCCAACCTCTCAGAAAGGGCTGGAACGAGCAAGTGACAAGAGGGACTCCAACAACCCTCATCCCTCTGCCTGCTGCAAACCTGATACAAACCGTGTATCTCCAGTCTGGGGACATCCCCTCATTCTCCAGCTCGGGCTAAACTCCCACTTTAAACTGGGAGCTGCTGACCCTGTCTCACAATTTAAAACAACAACAAATTACATTGCTGCGTGTGGCATTTTCTTTTTTTCATTTTATTTTCTTTTTATTTCTGAAAGTTTAAATGGAGACGGGTCATGTGAAACAGAGACAGAGAAGAGATAGAATGGGGGGAGCTAGAGGTACATGGAAAATGTGAAGATAGAGAGAAAGCTAACCTCAGAACTACAGTATAATGAATTAAAATGGGCACCATGCATCTTATTTAACTGGAAGCCTCATAGCATTACCCAAATCACCAACATTATTCTGGAAATATAACTAGCCATTCGGCAGCTTCACATAGAGGATGCTTAATATCTTCTTCTTGTCATGGCGGCTTGTTTGTCAGGCAATGTGAGAGCGGAGGGGCAGGGGGGTGGTTGCTGGACCTTGTGTCAAATTGCAAGGCTGGGATGCTGTTTTATCCTCAGTCTTTCAACAAGTTGACTCTCCAGGGCGACAATCTAACAGGAAAAAGTTAACCAGAGGCCCCAAAAACCAGGGCCCCAGAGAGGGAATTAATTCTCGGGGGAACAAGCAGACAAAACTCAGGTGGGCCCAATGGTTGCAGCCTGGGGACAAGCCTCAGTCCGTCCCCTCTGGAGGAAGATCCTGACCAAGGATTCCTCACCCCAAACTTTTCCCCTTTGGATATTCACGTTGCAGTTTTCAAAATGAAAACTCCTAAGAGAGAAAGAGAGAACGTTGTTTAAAAGGCAAGAACATTGTGAAACAAAATAACACAGCAAGAGTCCAGAAATTCCTTTACATTACACAGGCAATCGATTAGCAACTCGCAATACAAGCAAATCATAGTTATGAACCATAAGCGGAAAACATTGAAACAGTTACCTCCACTTGTGTGTGTGCATCTTTGTCTCTGTCTGTGCTTTTATATCTCTCTCTGTTCCTATCTCAGACGAACCTGTGTCCCTCACTCATGCTCTCTCTCTATCCACCTCTCTCTCTCTTTTCCCTCTATCTCATATGTGATCTTACTTGAAATAAGCTATGAATTTTTTTCGTCTCACCATTTCAAATAACAAATCACATTGCTGTGTGTGTATTAAAAAAACATTATTAATGTTTAAATAGAGACAGAGGGAAAGAAAACTTGCAAGACAGAGCGAGAGAGAGAGAATGTAAACTCACAACTTCATTAAAATGAATTGAAGTGGCCACCGCACATCCTATTTAACAGGAAAGCTTCATAAAATTGCCCAAAGCACACGTACTACTCTGGACTTAGAACAAGCTTTTAGACAGGATCACATTTGTGACTTTTAATTCCTGGATTGTGTCACTCAATGAATTAAGTTTTAAAGTTCTTGTCACTGTTGCAGTGTAGGAAACACTTCAGGCAATTTGTGCACAGCAAGATCCCACAATCAACAATGTGAAAACATCCCAATAACGTGTTTTTACTGATGTTGGTTGATGATTCCAGAGGAAGGAACATTACTGCAGCATGAAAATCTCAAACACCCCTCTCCCTCTCTTTCTCCTGCTCTCCACCACTCCTTTTTTTAAATTCCATCTCGGATTTAATTGTGATTCAAATATTCTGTGACATGTTTCTGTCTGTCTCATTATTTAAAGTAACAACACATCGCATTGTTGTATTTGGCATGTTTGCACCTATTAAAGATTTAATTAGAAAGACACAGGGAAAGAAAGCTATAGAGAGAAAGAGAGAAATCTAAATTCAGAACTTCAGTCAAATGCATTCAAATGAATCGAGAGCATTTGAAACTCAATGAATTGATTGTGAAAGTGTTCGTCATTCTTGCAATGTTGGAAAGGCAGCAGGCAATTTGTGTACAGCCACACCCCACAAGCATCAGTGTGGCAACAGCCGGAAACATCCTCTGATACCCTTCCTGTTTCCCACAATTTCAAGTGCTTCTCTCACTCCTGTTATTCAGTCAGACAGATGGAGACAGAGAGAGACAGTCAGAAGCATCCACTTTCACAACCTCATTCTCATTTCCAAATGGCAGCTACACATTTCATTTAACCCTCAAATTCACGGTACTGCCCAAAACACCAGCATTATTCAGCAGTCATACCGGCTTCAAGGCTCAGGAATTTTATTCCAGTCCATCAGAACGGCTTCACACACAATGAATTCACTTCTAAAGTGCAGTCGCTGTTGCAATGCAAGTAATTCTGCAGGCAAGCTGCGCAGAGCAAGGTCCCAACAATGGCAACTCTTCAAAATTCAGTTTGCCAAGGCTTTGATTGTGGCTGTCTCTCTCACTCTCTTCATTTTTCTCCATCTTTCTTTGCCTTCCCTCCCCCCTCCACACACAGCTTGACCCCTCCCCCTCTCTCTCTTCCCATTTGCGTTTAGCCAGCCACCTTAAGCTGTTTCTCATCGTCCCTTTTTCTCACCATCTGTTTCTGCTTCAATGTTGTAATGTAGGAAATGATGTAGGTAATCTATGCACAGCAAGATCCCACAACGTGATACTAGGCAGACAACCGCCCAAGGTCGCCAGGAAATGCTAAACTCCAAACGACAAACCCCCTGACTCCCAACTGTATTCCCAGTCTGGAGACATCCCATCAGTCCCCAGCGGGATGAAATCCCTCTTTGAACTGGGAATAAGCTGCTGAATCTCTCTCAGCGTTCAAAATAATGGAAAATCACATTGCAGTGTTTGCCATGTTTTTTTATGATTTCATTATTTGTTGAGGTTTAAAGGGAGACGGATAGTGACAAGCAAATAGAGAAATCTAGAGAGATAGAGAGAGATAAATCTAAACTCAGCCTCAGTAAAATGAATTGAAATGACCACCGTGCATCTTCTTTAACTGTAAGGTCCATAGCACTACCTAAAACACATGCATTACTCTGGAATTATAACAAGCCATTTGACAGCTTCATATTTAGGACTTTTAATTTTACTCTTGGCTGGTGTGGCGGGATGGGAGGGTGGGGGTGGGATGCGCTGTTGGGGCTGCTGTTACGCACCAGGAGTTAAGTTGTTTCTGTCATACTGTAATCCCCAGGATTTGGGCGGCACAGTGGCGCAGTGGTTAGCACCGCAGCCTCACAGCTCCAGGGACCCGGGTTCGATTCCGGGTACTGTCTGTGTGGAGTTTGCAAGTTCTCCCTGTGTCTGCGTGGGTTTTCTCCGGGTGCTCCGGTTTCCTCCCACAAGCCAAAAGACTTGCAGGTTGATAGGTAAATTGGCCATTATAAATTGTCACTAGTATAGGTAGGTGGTAGGGAAATATAGGGACAGGTGGGGATGTTTGGTAGGAATATGGGATTAGTGTAGGATTAGTATAAATGGGTGGTTGATGTTCGGCACAGACTCGGTGGGCTGAAGGGCCTGTTTCAGTGCTGTATCTCTAATCTAATCTAATCTTAAATGTGTTTAAACTTCAGGCCACAATCAGACAGGAACTTGTTAATCCGAGACACCAAAAAGCCAGGGCTCGAGAGAGAAGAAATAAATAAAACTCATGCTAATAAACAGACATAACTCACGCGAGCCGATTGGGTGCAGTCTGCGGTCACGTGTTAGCTATTAAAGCTTTAAATAGAGAAAGACGGAAAGAAAACTGGAGAGAGAGAGAAAGAGAGACACCTAACCACAGAACCTCAGTACAATGACTTGAAATGGGCAGCAGACATTCTTATTTAAACGTAAGGTTAATAACACTGTCTAAAACACGCGCATTAACGAGAATTATACCAAGCCTTTTGGCAATTTCACATTTAGGGAACTTAATTTCCTATTGGTTGTGGTGGGGGAGGGGGCCTGCTGCACACCACGGGTTACCCTGTTTGTGTCAAATTGTAAGGCCAGGCGGCTTTACCCCCAGGCTTATACCTGTTTAAATCTCCAGGGCCATAATCCAACAGGAACAAGTTAACATGAGGCACCAAAAACCCAGGAACCCAGAGAGGAAATTCACTAAACCCCAGGGAAATAAGCAAATAGAACTCAATTGGGCCCATTGGGTGCAGCCGTGGACAAGCCCTCGGCCGTCTCTCTGAAAGAAGCTCCAAGAGTCATAGAGTTATAGTTAGAGCCCCGTTGTGTCTGTACTGGCCATCAAGTGCCTAACTATTCTCATCCTATTTTACAGCACTTGGCCCGTAGCCTTGCATGCTATGGCGTTTCAAGTGCTTATCTAAATACCTCTTAAATGTGTGAGGGTTCCTGCCTCTACCACTTCTTCAGGCAGTACTTTCCAGATTCAAACCACCCTCTGGGTGAAACATATTTTTCTCAAATCGCCCCTAAAGCTCCCGCCCCTTACCTTAAATTAATGCCCCCTGGTTATTGACCTCTCATCTGAGGGAAAAAGTTTTTTCCTATCTAACATATAAATGTCCCTCATAATTTCGTATACCTCAATCAATCCCCAGTCAGCATTCTCTGCTCCAAGGAAAACAACCCTAGCCTTTTCAGTTTCTCTTCATAGCTATAGTGCTCCAGCCCAGGAAACATCCCGATGAATCTCCACTGCACCCTCTCCAGTGAAATCACATCACAGAATCACAGAATCACAGAATAATACAGTGCAGAAGAGGCCCTTACGCCCATCGAGTCTACACCGATGCATTGAAAACACCTGACCTGTCTACCTAATCCCATTTGCCAGCACTTGGCCCATAGCCTTGAACGTTATGACGTGCCAAGTGCTCATCCAGGTACTTTTTAAAGGATGTGAGGCACCCTGCATCTACCACCAGTCCAAGCAGGGCATTCCAGACCGTCACCACCCTCTGGGTAAAAATGTTCTTCCTCAAATCCCCCTTAAACCTCCCGCCCCTCACCTTAAACTTGTGACCCCTTGTAACTGACCCTTCAACTAAGGGGAACAGCTGCTCCCTATCCACCCTGTCCATGCCCCTCATAATATTGTACACCTCGATCAGTTCACCCCTCAGTCTTCTCTGCTCCAGTGAAAACAACCCAAGCCTATCCAACCTCTCTTCATAGCATAAATGTTCCATCCCAGGCAACATCCTGGTGAATCGTCTCTGCAACCCCTCCAATGCAATCACATCCTTCCTATAATGTGGCGACCAGAATTGCACGCAGTACTCCAGCTGTGGCCTTACCAAAGTTCTGTACAACTCCAACATGACCTCCCTGCTTTTGTAATCTATGCCTCGATTGATAAAGGCAAGTGTCCCATATGCCTTTTTCACCACCCTATTGACCTGCCCTTCTGCCTTCAGAGATCTATGGACAAACACGCCAAGGTCCCTTTGTTCCTCGGAACTTCCCAGTGTCAGGCCATTCATTGAATACTTCCATGTCACATTACTCCTTCCAAAGTGTATCACCTCACACTTTTCAGCGTTAATAGAGTGGCTCGCCAGAGACTTTTTCCCAGGGTGGAAAGGGCTATCACCAGGGGGCATAATTTTAAGGTGATTGGAGGAAGGTTTCGCTGAGGTGTCAGAGGTAGGTTCTTTACACAGAGAGTGGTGGGTGCATGGAATGCGCTGCCAGCGGTGGTAGTAGAAGCAGATACATTAGGGACATTTAAGCGACTCTTGGATAGGTACATGGATGATAGTAGAATGAAGGGTAGGTAGTTAGTTTGATCTTAGAGTAGGTTAAAGGTTCAGCACAACAGCGTGGGCTCAAGGGCCTGTGCTGTGCTGTACTGTTCTATGTTCTATGTTCGATGTAAATTCCATTTGCCACTTTTCTGCCCATTTGACCATTCCGTCTATATCTTCCTGGAACCTAAGACACTACACCTCACTGTTAACCACTCGGCTAATCTTTGTGTCATCCACGAACTTACTGGTCCTACCCCCACATAGTCATCTATGTAGTTTATGTAAATGACAAACAATAGGGGGCCCAGCACAGATCCCTGTGGTACGCCACTGGATACTGGCTTCCAGTCAGTAAAACAGCTGTCTCTCATCACTCCCTGTCTCCTGCAGCTAAGCTAAGTTTGAATCCACCTAATCAAGTGACCTTGTATCCCATGTGCATTTGCTTTCTTGATAAGTCTCCCATGTGGGACCTTGTCAAAGGCTTTGCTGAAATCCATGTAAACTACATCAAGTGCACTCATCTACACATCTGGTCACATGCTCAGAAAATTCAATCAAATTTGTTAGGCATGACCTCCCTCTGACAACGCCATGCTGACTATTCCTAATCAAATGTTGCCTCTCCAAGTGGAGACAGATTCTCTCCTTCAGAATTTTCTCCAATAGTTTCCCTACCACTGACGTGAGACTCACTGGTCTGTAGTTCTCTGGCTTATCTCTGCAACCTTTCTTAAATAATGGGACCACATTAGCTGTTCTCCAGTCCTCTGGCACCTCCCCTGTGGCCAGAGAGAAATTAAAAATTAGAGTCAGAGCCCCTGCAATTTCCACCCTCGCCTTCCACAGCATCCTGGGGCACAAATCGTCCAGACCTGGAGATTTATCCCCTTTTAAGCCTTCCAAAAACTCCAATACCTTGTCACTCCCTTTGACAATTTGCTCAAGTACCTCACAGACTCTCTCTCTAAGTTCCATAGCTACATCCTCATTCTCTTGGGTGAAGACAGATGTGAAGTATTTATTCAACACCCTACCAATGTCCTCTGGCTCCACCCAAAAATTTCCCCCTTGGTCCCTAATGGGTCCTACTCTTTCCCTAGTTATCCTGTTCCCATTGATATACTTATAGAATATCTTGGGATTTTCCATACTTTTACCAGCCAGAGCTTTCTCATATCCCCTCTTTGCTCTCCTAATTGCTTTCTTAAGTTCCATCCTACACTTTCTGTATTCCACTATTGCTTCCATTGATTTGCTCTCCTTGTATTTGCTAAAAGCCTCTCTTTTCCTTCTCATCACGCCCTGAATATTTCTGGTCATCCATGGTTCACTTGGCTTGTTGCTCCTACCTATTACCCTAGAGGGAACATGTTGGGCCTGTACCCTCCCCATTCCCTTTTTGAATGCCCCCACTGCTATTATGTAGATTTCCCCACAAGCAACTCTTTCCAGTCTACCTTGGCCAGATCCTGCCTTTTTTAACTAAAATTCGCTCTCCCCCAATCCAAAACCTTTTTTTGCAACTTGTCTATTTCTTTCTCCATAACAAGCTTAAATTTATTTTATTTAGAGATACAGCACTGAAACAGGCCCTTCGGCCCACCGAATCTGTGATGACCAAGAACCACCCATTTTACTAACCCTACAGTAATCCCATATTTCCGACCACCTTCCTACACGAGGAGCAATTTACAATGGCCAATTTACCGATCACCTACAAGTCTTTGGCGGTGGGAGGAAACTGGAGCACCCAGCAAAAACCCACACAGTCACAGGGAGAAATTGCAAACTCCGCACAGACAGTACTTAGAATTGAACTCGGGTTCGTGGAGCTGTGAAGCTGCGGTGTTAACCACTGCGCCACTGTGCCGCCCCATTGGACCATGTTATGGTCGCTATCACCAAAATGCTCCCCCACCAACACATCAACCAACTGTCCGGCTTCATTCCCCAGAATTAGGTCCAGCACTGCACCCTCCCTTGTTGCATCCTCTACATATTGAGCTAAAAAGTTCTCCTGTATACATTTTAAGAACTCCACTCCATCTAATCCCTTAACACGATGACTATCCCAATTAATGTTGGGAAAGTTGAAATCACCTAATATAATTACCCTATTACTTTTACACACCTCTGCAAATTGCCCACATATTTGGTCCTCAATTTCCTGCTGACTATCTGGGGGTCTATAATGAACACCTATCAATGTGGCTGTCTCTTTTTTATTCCTAAACTCTACCCATAAAGCTTCATTTGATGCCCCCTCCAAGATATCATCTCTCCTTACTGCAGTAACTGACTCCTTAAATAATATTGCAATGCCCCCTCCTCTTTTACCCCATCCTGTCTCGCCTGAAGATTCTATATCCCGGGATATTGAGCTGCCAAGCCTGCCCCTCCCTCAACCATGTCTCCCTGATGGCTATTGTATCTAAAACCCTCCCCACTGCACCAACTCTTAAGCCACGCATTCATCTGTGCTATTCTCCTATTTCTATACTCGCTAGCACATGGCACTGGGAGTAATCTAGAGATTCCAACCCGAGACGTCCTGCTTTTTAGTCTACTGTCATACTCCCTGAATTCTTGATGCAAGACCTCATCCCTCTTTCTACCTATGTCATTGGTACCAACATGTACAATGACCTCTGCCTTATCGCCCTCCCCATTCAGGATTCCCTGCAGCCGTTCAGTGACATCCCAGACCCTGGCAGCAGGGAGGCACACACCATCCTGGAGTCACGTTGACGGCCACTGTAGCGCCTGTCTGTTCCCCTGACTATAGAATCCCCTATTACTATTGCTCTTCCTCTCTTACCCTCTTCCTGTGCAGACAGGCTGATTGCGGTGCCAGAACCTGGCTCTATCCGCCCTCACTGGAGGAACCAGCCTCATCAGCCTCCAAAATGGAATACCGATTTGCAAGCGGGACCACAGGGAACTCCTGAACTACCTGCCTGTTTCTCTTCGACTGCCTGGTGGTCACCCATTCCCTTCCTTCCTCCAGTCCCTTCAGCTGCGGTGTGACCACCTCTCCATACGTGCTATTCACAATGCTCTCAGACTCGCGGATGCTCCACAGTGTTTCCAGCCGCCGTTCCAGCTCTGGAATGTGAGCTTCCAGAAGCTGCAACTCGACACATTTCCTGCACACATGCTGGTCCCGGGGACTGGAAATTTTCCCGGATTCCCACATGCAGCAAGAGGAGCAAACCACGGCTTCAAACTCTCCTGCCATGACTGAACCCTTTAAATTTAAAACTATTGAAGATTATAATTAAAAAAACAATTAAGTTTTGCTGAAACAATGACTTACAATTCTATCCACTTTGGAAAATACCCACTAGGACTAACTCACCAGTCAGCTGTTCTCTTTGGAAGTTCTCAGTTCCCCTCACTCTGAGGACAGGTAGGAAATGAAAGGAGCTCCTCGCTCCCTCCTCACCGAACTTCCTCAGTTACCAAACTTCCACTTTAGTACTCTAGTGCAACCCAAGTCAGCACTCTCGTGCAAACAAAGTCAGCACTTTGGCCCACTTTTACACTGACTGACTCGAGCACCTGAAAATTGGTTTCAGCCAATTCTCTAATTAACAAGGTGCAGCTGCAAGCAAAGCCTGAGTGAGCCCCGTTTAAAGCTGGTCTGAAACTCACCTTCTCCAACCCAAACAGCAACTGTTAAATTAATCTGCTCACTAAAAGACAGATTAGACTTAAGATAAAATTAACCCTTAATTATCCTCAGTTACCAAACTTCCACTGTAGCACTCTAATGCAACCTAAATCAGCACTCCAGTGCAAAACCTTCCTATAGTGTGGTGCCCAGAACAGTACACAGTATTCCAGCTGTGGCCTAACCAGAGTTTTATACAGCTCCATCATAACCTCCCTGCCCTTATATTCTGTGCCTCGGATAGTAAAGGGAGGTGTCCCATATGCCTTCTTAACCACCTTATCTACCTGTCCTGCTACCTTCAGTGATATATAGACAAGTGCAGAAAGGACCCTCTGACCCTTTGTACTTCTTAGGGTCCTACCATCCATTGTGTATTCCCTTGCCTCCCCTCTCACGATCTCCATCTGCTGTTGTCCATGTCTCATTGCATATCCTGCCCGCTCTCACCATCTCCATCTGCTGGAATCAATTTCTCACTGCACTTACAGCCCCACTCTTTGCATCTCCATCTGCTGGTATCCCTGACTCACTACCTGCAGTTGCTGCCCCTCTTACAATCTAGATCTCCATTTGTTGGTGGCCCTGTCTCATGGCAGTTACTCACCATCTCACAATCCCATCTGCTGGTGTCCTAGCCACTCTTCAGATACTGCCCCCTCTCACCATCTCCATCTGCTAGTGTCCCGGTCTCACTGCAGTTACTGGCCCCTCTCACTATCTCCATCCTCCGGTGTCCCTGTCTCACTGCAGTTGCAGCCCACTCTCACAATCTGCATCTGATCTTATTTCTGTCTCACTGCCATTACTGCCCCCTCTCACAATTTCTATCTGCTATTGTCCCTGTCTCATTGCACTCAGTTACTTCCCGCTCTCACAATCTCCATCTGCTGGTGGCCGCGTCTCACTGCAGTTACTGTCCCCTGCCGCACAATCCCCATGTGTTGTGGTCGCTCTCTGATATATCTCAGTTACTGCACATTCCCACCGTCTCCATCTGCTGGTGCCCCTGTCTCACTGCAGTTACTGCCCCACTCGCACCATCTCGATCAGCTGTTGTCCCATTCTCAGTGCAATTAGAGCGACCTCACACCATTTCAATCTGCTGGCGTCCCTAACTCGCTGCAGTTACTGCCCCCTCTCACTATCACCATCTGTTGGTGTCTCTGTCTCACTACAGTTACTGTCTCTGTCACCATCTTCATCTGCTGGTGTCCCTGTCTCACTACATTTACTGCTCCCCTCACACCATCTCCATCTGCTGGTGTCCCTTTATCACTACAGTTACTGACCACTCACACCATCAGCACAGTGGCACATTGGTTCGCACCACAGCCTCACAGCTCCACCGACCTGGGTTCAGTTCTGGGTACTGCCTGTGTGGAGTTTGCAGGTTCTCCCTGTGACTGCCTGTGTTTCTGCGGGGGGGCTCTGGTTTCCTCCCACGACCAACGACTTGCTTGCTGATAGGTAAATAGGCCATTTTAAATTGCCGCTCGCATAAGCAGGTGGGTGGAAATATGGGATTAATGTAGGATTATATAAATGGGTGGTCGTTGTCCTGAAGGGCCTGTTTCAGTGCTGTATCTCTAAATAAACTAAAAATAATCTCCATTTTCTGGTGTCTCTGTCTCACGACATTGATTGCTCCCCACTCATCATCTCCATCTGCTGTTGTCTCTTTCTCATTGCAGTTACTGCCACCACTAACCATCTCCATCTGCCGGTGTCCCTTTCTCACTACAGTTGGTGCTCACTCTCACTGTCCCCATCTGCTGGTTTCCCTGCACCTACAATGTCCTCTCTCCATCTCAATCTTCATCGCTGGTATCCCTGTCTCACTGCAGTTTCTGCCAACACTCACGATCTCCATCTGCATGGTGACCCTGTCTTACCACATTTACTGCTTCCCTCACACCATTTCCTTCAGTTAGTGTCCCTGTCTCGCTACTGATCCTGCCCCCTCTCACCCTCTTCATCTGATTGTGTCCCTTTCTCAGTTCAGTCACTGACACCATGCACCATCTCCATCTGCTGTTGTCCCTGTCTCACTACATTTACTGCTTCCCTCATACCATCTCCATCTGCTGATGTCTCTTTAGCACTGCATTTTCTGTCGCATTTCAGCATCTCCATCTGCTGAAGTCCCTGTCTCACAGCAGTTACTGTTCCCTGTCACTATCGCCATCTGCTGGTGTTCCATTCCCACTGCTGTTGCTGCCCCGGTCCGCCATCTCAATCTGCTGGTGTCCCTGTTTCACTGCAGTTACTGCCCCTCTCAACAACTCCATCTGCTGTTGTCCCTGTCTCATTACAGTTACTGCCCGCTCTCACCATCTCAATCTGCTGGAACCACTGTCTGACTTCAGTTACTGCCCCCCTCTTTGCATCTCCATCTGCTGGTATCCCTGACTCACTACATGCAGTTACTGTCCCTCTTACCATCTCGATCTCCATGTGCTGGTGTCCCTGTCTCACTGCAGTTTCTGCCTCCTCTCTACATCTCCATCTGATCGTGTCCTGGTGTTACTGCAGTTACAGCCCGCTCTCACCATCTGCATCAGCAGTTGTCCCTGTCTCACTACACACAGTTACTTTCTGCTCGCACATTCTCCATCTGCTGGTGGCCGCATCTCACTGCAATTACTCCACCCCGCCCAACAATCTCCATGTGCTGTGGTTGCTGTCTCACATTTCTCAGTTACTTCACATTCTCACCATCTCCACCTGATGGTGTCACTGTCTCGATACAGTTATTGTTCCCCTCACACCATCTCCATCAGCTGCTGTCCCATTCTCAGTGCAGTTTACTCACCATCTCCTTCTGCTGGCGTCCCTGCCTCGCTGCAGTTAATGCCCCCTCTCTTGATCTCCATCTGTTGGTCCCAGTCTCACTACAGTTACTGAACCCCTCACCATCTTCATCTGCTGTTTTCCCTTTCTCAGTGTGGTTACTGCCACCGCTCACCATCTCCATCTGCTGGTGTCCCTGTCATACTATAGTTACTGCCCCTTTTTCCATCTTTGTCTGTTGGTGTACCTGTCTCACTGCAGTTGCTGCCACTTCTTACAAGCTCCATCGCAAGTGTCCCTGTCTTAATACGTTTATTGCCCCATCTCACCATCTTCATCTGCTGGTGCCCGGGTCTCACTGTAGTTTCTGTCCCTCATCACCATCTCCATCTGCTTGTGCCCCTACCTCACTGCAGTTACTATACACTCTCACCATCTCCATGTACTGATGTCCCTGTCTCAGTGTATCTATGTTTCACTGTCACCATCTCCATCTGCTTGTATTCCTGTCGCACGGTATTTAATACCCTGCTCACCATCGCCATATGCTGGTGCACCTGTCTCACTGCAATTACTGGCCCTTCCCCACCTCCAGCCGCTGGTGTTCCTGTCTCACTGCAGTTGTTCCCAGCTCTTTCCATCTCCATCTGCTGGTATCCCTCTCTCATTGCAGTTATTGCTCCCCTTCCTCCATCTCCATCTGCTGGCATCCCTGTTTCACTGCACTCGGTTACTGTCCCTCTCACCATTTCCATATTCTGGCTTTCCTGTCTCACTGCTCTCACTTACTTTCCCCTTTCACCATCTCACTCTCACTGTAGTTGCAGCTTTGTCCATTTTACTATTGTCCAGGATGGGTTTGGTTGAAGTCTGGCTGAGCTTTACAGTGACCCCTTTTTGAGGTACAATTCATGAATCTTCTGCAGAGCAAGCTCCACCTCAATAGGAACGTTTATCTATGACATATAATTAAAGAATAAGAGTTAGTACCATTTCAGGGATCAGTACTTGATTATAAAATGTGCATTCAGTCCTGTGCGGAGTGCAGGGAATGGAATATGACATGGGATATAACTCCAGTGTTTGAAGCCATTCAGCTCTTTCTATGATTTCACTAATTTAGCAATGAGATTGAAAGGGTATTTCACCGCCTTCTTCAGTTCCTGTCTGAATTTAGTCTGGGTCAGACTAACATAGACATGTTGGTGCAGGAACTGACAAGCTGCAGCATCTTTGATGTATGTTCTGTGATAAAGTGAGGGTCAGTGTAGGAGTAATAATACATAATATCTGCGATTCGCCTGTAAATGCTAAACACAACCATTGTCATCCATAACAGTATAAAACTGCCAGATATACTGAAGAGTAAAACAATTGATTTTCTCCGATTCTTCATCTCTGGGTCCTTGTGATTCTCTCCATTGTCATGGGCAAGGAATCCCCTGCGGACTTTATTGGCGAATAAAATACGTCTGACCGTCAGAACACTGAGCATTAAAATCAGAAAGAACGGGACACAAGGGGTTAAAATGTAATGAATCAATTCAAATACAGTCCATGTGGGGGAAGTATAGAAGCTCGTGTTAGGGATACAACCCGTGGGAACATTATCAATAATGTCATATTGTTGCAGTGTAAAATACCAGGGGACAGACTCTAAACAGCCCAGGGCAACCACTGTTCCTACAACCACAGCCTCCGTTTTCTCGGTGCAATATTTTGTTTTCAGTTTCTCACAACAAGTTGCCACAAATCGATCAAAGGTGAAAGCGACTGTGAGCCAGACAGAAATACCTGTGGCTGCAACAAGCAGAACGGTAATGAGACTACATATGGGAGTAATTCTCAGGAATGAATCTGAGAAATAAATTGATACAATCCAACCCAATATGGGATCAGAGATAACGACCAGGAGATCAGCCATTGCCACTCCTACCAGGTAGATAGTGATACATTGAGAGAGACCGCACTTTCCATGGGATAGGATCACAATCGCCACCAGGTTAACTGGAAGAGAGAGAAAAAGAAACAGAGAAATTACTGATCAGACGTGAAGACAAAGCAGCAGTTTGACAGGATCTGAGGTGAAATTTACAGCTTTGTTGCTGCATTGAACAGTGAAAACTGATTCATTGACCCGGGCAGCGCTTTGCCACAGTGAAATCAATGAAATACAATTATTAAAACTAAATGGGGAAGTTGATGCAGAGTGTGAATTAAGGCAGCACTGGAAGTATGATTGTGGATGCCGTGCTGGTGGCGAAATGAGAAGGGGTTTAACAGAGATGGGATACAATGGGTTAAATCGGAATTTGACTCCAGAGTGTTGGTGGGGAACGGATGGGGAGAGCGGGATGTGCAGCTATTTTATTGGTCTGGGTTCAGGAAGCCAACAGAGACTGCTACCGAACTGCAAAATGCTGGAAACTGCAGCGCTGAGTTTGAGTGTTCATACCAGCCGTGATCTGGAATGGCAGAGCAGGCTCGAAGGGCCGAATGGCATACGCCTGCTCTTATCTTCCTCTATTCCTATCAGGTTGGAGTAGGCTACTGGAAGGAGGAATCTGTGAGTGAGATTGGAAAGGAGAGAAGGGAAAGGACGTGTAGGAGCTGGATGGGAGACTGGAGCAGACCGTTTGCAAAAATTGATAAACTGAAGCAATGCACAAAGAGACTAAGGATTCAATACAGTGAGAGAACAGGATGAGATTCACAGGCAGAGTGTTAGAGGAGATCTAATCTATAGATCTCAGTAATAAAACTCAATTAATAAGGAGGGTTAAACTAGTTTGGCAGGGGAATGAGGAACCGAGGGTCGAGTCAATTGGGACAAAATCAGAAATTAAAACGGAAGGTAGAAAGGTAATATATGAAACTGGAAATCAGGGTCAGAAAATAAAATAGTTTGACAGTGCACAAGGATATCTATTTCAATGCAAGGATAATGTCAAATAAAGAAACATGGCTTATGCAGGGACAGTAATGGTAGCTCAACATTCCTGGCTAAAGGGTTTTCAGAAGCGATTTACCTCCTGGGCAGGTGGCAGGAGTGGCCGTGGGAGAGCATTTTGGTGGCAGTGATCATAGTTCAGTCAGTTTTAACATAATTATGGGAAAGGGCAGAGATAGGACAGCAGTTGAATTCAAAATTGACACAAGGCCAATTTTTCGAAACTGAGGAGTGATTTAGTGAAAGTGTACTGGAAACAGCTACTAGAAGGTAAATCAGTTTAGAACAGTGGGAGGCATTCAAAGGGGAGTTTCAAGGGGTTAAAAGTCATCGTGTCATACAGCACAGAAACAGGTCCTTCAGCCCATTGTGTCTGTGCCGGCCATCAAGTACCTACCTATTCTAATTCCATTATCCAGCACTTGGCCCACAGCCTTGTATGCTACGGTGTTTCAAATGCTCCTCCAAATACTTCTTAAATGATGCGATGGTTCCTGCCTCGACCACCTCTTCAGGCAGTCCGTTCCAGATTCCAACCACCCTCTGGGTGATTTCTTTTTTTCCTCAAATCTCCTCTGGGTCTCCTGTCTCTTACCTTAAATCTATGCCGTTGTAGTTATTGACCACTCCTCTAAGGGAAAAAAATGTTCTTCCTATCTAATATATCATTGTCCCTCATGATATTATGTACCTCAATCATGCCCCCCCCCAACCCGCCTCCTTCTTTACGCCAAGGAAAACAACCTTAGTCTTTTCAGTCTCTCTTCATAGCTGAAACGCTCCAGCCCCAGCAACATCCTGGTGAATCTCCTCTGCACCCTCTCCAGTGCAATCACATCCTTCCTATAGTGTGGTGACCAGAACTGTACACAGTGCGACAGCTGTTGCCTAACGAGTGTTTTATACAGCTCCATCATAACCTCCCAACTCTTATATTCTATGCCTCGTCTAATAAAGGCAAGCATCCCATATGCCTTCCTGACCACTTTATCTACCTGTGCTGCTGCCTTCAATGATCTATGAACAAGTACACCAAGATCCCTCTGACCTTCTGTACTTCCTAGGGTCATTCCATCCATTGTATATTCCCTTATTTTGTTAGTCCTCCCAAATTGCATCACCTCACACTTCTCAGGATTAAATTCCAATTGCCGCTGCTCTGCCCATCTTACCAGCCCATCTTTGTCATCCTGTAATCTAAGGCTTTCCTCCTCACTATTTACGACACCACTAATTGTCGTGTCATCTGCGAACTTACTGATCTTACCTCCTCTATTCAGGTCTAAATCGTTAATGGACAGGAAAAACAGCAAGGGTCCCAGCACCGATCCCTGTGGTACACCAATGGTCACAGGCTTCCACGCTGAGAATCAACCCTCGATCATCACTTTCTGCCTCCTGCCACTGAGCCAATTTTGTATCCTATTTGCCAAATTGCCCTGGATCCCATAGGCTCTTACCTTCTTAACCAAAGAAAACAATTTACCACAATGAAAAAGGGGGAGACGGCCAAATCTAGAGCTCTATGGATGTCAAGGAGCATACAGGGCAGTAAATGAAAGCTTATGCTGACAAAGAGAACTCAATACTACAGAAGCCAAAACGAGTATATAAAGTGGAGGGATGAACTCAAAAAGGAAACTGAGAAAGCTAAGAGAGGGCATGAATGAATATTAGCAAGAAAATCAAGGTGAACCCAAAGATGTTTTATCAATACGTTAAGAATAAGAGGACAACTAAGGAGCGAATATGGCCCATAAAAGACCAAAAATGTCTTGTGCAGGAGTGGAAGATATTGGTATGGTTCTGAATGAATAATTTGTCTTCACAAAAGAGGGTGGCGATGCAGATATTGTAGTTAAGGAGGAAGGGTGTGAAGTATTTGATGTTATAAACAGAAGGAGAGAAAAGTATTAATGGTATTAGCATCCTTGAAAGTTGAGAAATCACTAGGGCCAGATGAACTGTATCCTAAGCTGTTAAAAAAAGCATGAGATGAAATAGCAGAGAGTCTAACCATCATTTTCCAGTCCTCACTGTTTGCAGGTGTGGTTGCGGAGGATTGGAGAATTGCAAATGTTGTACCTCTGTTTCAAAAGGGACCGAAGGATATACCGAATAATTACAAGCCAGTCAATCTAACGTAAATAGTGGGCAAATTATTGGAATATTTTCTGAGAGACAGGATAAACTTTCACTTAAAAAGGCACAGGTTAATCAAGGGTGATCAGCATGGATTTGTCAAGGGAAGATCTTGTTTGACCAACTTGATCGAATTTTTTGAAGAAGTAACAAGCAAGGTCGATGAGGGTAGTGCAGTTTATGTGGTCTACTTGGATTCTAGCAAGGCTTTTGGCAAGGTCCCACATGGCAGACTGGTTCTAAAAATAAAATCCCATGGGATCCAGTGAAATGCACCAAGGTGGATACAAAATTGGCTCAGTGGCAGGAAACAAAGGGTAATTATTGATGGTTATTTTTGCGACTGGAGGGCTGCTTCCAGTGGTGTTCCGCAGGGCTGAGTACTGGTTCCCCTGCTTTTTGTCATATATATTAACGATTTGGATGTAAATGTAGGGGGCACGATCAAGACCTTTGCGGATGATACAAAAATTAGCCGTGTGGTAGATGGCGAGGAGGATAGCTGTAGGCTGCAGGAAGATATTGATGGTCTTGTCAGATGGGCAAAAGAAGTGGCAAATGGTATTTAACTTAGAGAATAGTGAGGTGATGCATTTGGAGAGGTAAAACAAGGCAACAGTATAGACGCTAAATGGGAAAATATTGAGACGTGTAGAGGACGTGAGGGACCTTGGCGTGAAGGTCCACAGATCCCTGCAGGTAACAGCATAGGTCGAGAAGGTGGTTAAGAAGGCATATGGAATCCTTTCCTTTATTAACCGAGGTATAGAAAACAAGAGCAGGGAGGTTAAGCTGGAACCTGATACTCATTGTTAGGCCATGACTTGAATACTTACGCAGTTCTGTTCACCTCATCATAGAAAGGAAGTAATTGCACGACAGAGAGTACAGAGGAGATTCATGAAGATGTTGCCAGGACTGGAAAAATGCAGCTATGAGGAAAGATTGCATAGTCTGAAGTTGTTCTCCTTGGAACAGAGAAGGCTGAGGGGAGATCTGATTGAAATGTCGAACATTTTGAACAGCCTGGATAGAGTAGAGGTCAATTCACATTAGCAGAGAGGTCAGTGACGAGGAGGCATAGAGTTAAAGTGAATGGTAGAAAAATTAGAGGGCTGATGAGGAAAACCTTTTTCACCCAGATGGTGATGGGGGTCTTGAACTCACTGTCTGAAAGGGTAGTTGAAGGCGAAACCCTCAACGCATTCAAAAGGAGTCTGGATATTCACCTCAAAAGCCGTAAGCTGCAGGGCTACGGACCAAATGCTGGAAGGTGGGATTAGAATACGTGGATCATTTTTCGGCTGGCGCAGACATGCTAGGACCAGTGGACTCTTTTTTTGTGCCCTAAACTTTCGATGATTCAAACAATAGTTCCTGTGATTATTGGTGTTGGGGAACAGTTCATTGCTTACAATATATCCAAAATATTTAGTGTTTTGTTAAGGCAATTAAATACAAATTTAAATATATTTATGATATCAGGCTCGCTCTTTATTGAATTCAGCCATCACGGAGACTTTGAAGTGCAGTATTTAAATAATAAATGAACATCAATGTAGAACTGATTTTATTCTGTTTATGCATGCAGTAACTAAGGAATATAAAGCTTCTAGAAAACCAAATGATGACCTGACCAAAATAAATACAGAGGGATCAATTCCAACAGTAAAATCAACACACTCTGACAACATACAACTTCAGCTCACAGTTTCGCTCACTACTTTTTCTGGATATTTCAGCACTTTATTTTAGTGAATTACTCACACCACTTCTTCTTTGTCGTTCACTGTACTTCTTCGTATCTCTTTCCCTCGGTTTTGTTCTCCCTGCTCCTTTTCTCCTTGTGTCTGTCTGGAGGACCCACCCTGCAAACTGTTACTTGTCACATACGATTTATTCCTAACATTCTGCACCTGTGTTCGTTTCACCAGCCCCGAATTCAATTACTCTATTCTCAGTCATTTGGTTCAATGGTGAAACCTCTGTAAATATTTCAATGTGTCTACAGGGCACACAATTCTCATTCTGTTTACCTGCACTCTTCACTTCATTGACAATGCATAGAATAAACAGGATGTAAAGCTTCTTCCAGACAAATCTCACAATCATTGAAATTCCTTCTCCTGGAATTATGAAGAACACTGAGAACACTGTTGTATTGTGGGATTACTTAATTAATAAAACAACAACTTCAGCGCTGCAGCTGATAATCTGCAGATAAATGGGTAAAAATAGTGATGTACAATGATGAAAACCAATGAAGTTCCATTCAAATTGACCCACGTTATTGGGGAGGTAGAAAGGCGTGTAGGTTAGTGCTTAGAACGTGACATTGACACAGACATGGAGACACTGAGACACACAGTAGTAGACAGGAGTGAATCATTCCTTTGTACCCACTGTGTACTGTACAGGTACAGGAGCTGACACTGTACTAAATTCATTCACGGGATCTGGGCATCAATAACAAGACCAGCATTTATTGTTCATCGCTGATTGCCCTTGAGAAGCCGGTGATGAGTCATGATCCTCATTGACCCTCCTTCTTGACCCCTCAAAGACATCAACAAACTATTGTGACACGATCTTCACTTAACAAATCCATGCTGACTGTACTGGATTAAACTGCACCTTTCGAAATGACGATTCATGTTGATTACCAGAAATTTTCCCAATAATTTTCCCTCCACTGTGATTAGGCTGGGTGGCCTGTAATCACTCATTCTATTACTATTTCCCTTATTAAGCAACAGTACAACATTAGCAGTCCTCCAGTCTTCTGGCACCACGCCTGTAACCAGAGAGGATCGGAAAATGATGGTCAGAGCCTCTGCTTTTTTCTCACTTCCATCTCTTAACAGTCTGAGCCTGGTGAATTATCAGCATTCGAAGATGCTAAACCCCTCAATATTTCCTCTCTCACTGTTTATCCCATCCAATATTTCAAATCCCTCCTCCTTGACTACAATGTCAGCATCGTCCCCTATTTTGTGAAGACAGGTGGATGTAGTCATTAAGAACCATACCCACATCCTCCACAGGTAGGAAGAATAAGGAGAGGTGATATAAACTAAAGGATACGATTCGAAAGTGGGTGCAGAAACAGACAGATCTGAGGGAAAGAGGGAGATTAAATAGACTAGGCCTGTATTCTATGGAGTTTAGAAGAATGAGAGGAGATCTCCTTGAAACATATAAAATTCTAAAGGGATTGGAAAGGGTAGACACTGAGAGATTATTTCCGCAGGTCAGGGAATCTAAAACAAGAGGGCACAGTCTCAGGATAAGGGGCCGATCATTTCGGACTGAGATGAATATAAATTACTTCACTCAAAGGGTTGTGAATCTTTGCAATTCTCTACCCCAGAAGGTAGTGGATACTCCTTCGTTCAATACATTTAAGGCTGGGATAGACAGATGTTTAGCCTCTCATGGAATCAATGGAAGTGAGGAGTGGGCGGGAAGCTGAGTTGAATCCTAAGATCAGCCATGATTCTATTGAATGGCGGAGAAGGCTTGATAGGACATATGGTCTACACCTGCTCCTATTTCTTGTCTTCTTGTGTTTTCCCTCTGTCTTTCCCTCTCTTTCTGGCTTTCCCTCTCTTTCTTACTCTCTCTGAATCTCCGTCTCACTCTGAATCTCCCCCTCTCTCTGATTCTCCCTCCCCCTCTGTCTATCCCTCTCTCTCTGTCTCTCCCTCTCTCTGACTCTCCCTCTCTCTGTTGCTCCTTCTCTCTCAATCTCTCTGTCACTTTCTTTCACTCTGCCTTTCTCTCTTTCTCTCTGTCTGTCTCTCTCTCCCGCTTCCTTTGTACGTGAGTTTGTGTTCCTGTGTGTATGTGTGCCAGGGCCCCCTCACACCCTTTCTCTACTTCCATAGGAACATAGGAGTAGGAGTAGGCCATTCAGCCCATCGAGCCTGCCCCAACATTCAGCACGATCATGTCTGACCTTCCATTTCAATGCCCTTCTTCCCCACATCATCCCCGTATCTCTTTATTTAATTTGTATTTAGACTTCTGTCAGTTTTTACTTTAAACATACTCAATGACTGAGCTTCCACAGCCCTCTGGGGGAGAGAATTCCAAATATTCACAACGCTCTGAGTAAAGACATTTCTTCTTATCTCTATACTAAGTGGCTTCCCCCTTACTTTGAGATAGCGTCCCCTTGTTCTAGACTCCACAACCAGGGGAAACAACTTACCTGCATCTACCCTGTCTATCCCTTTATATATTTGGTAATTTTCATTGATTTCACCTCTCATTCTTCGAAACTCTAGAGAATACAGGCCCAGTTTCACCAATTTCTGTTCATAGGACAGTTCCGTCATCCCGGGAAGAAGTCTGGTGAACCTGCGTTGCACTCCTTCTACGGTAATAATATCCTTCTTAAGGTAAGGGGACCAGAAATGCACACAGAACTCCAGGTGCAGTCGAACCAAGGTTCTGTACAACTGAAGCAAGACTCCGCTACTCCTGTACTCAAATCCTCTTTTGATAAAGGCTAATATACCATTAGCCATCTTAAGTACTTGCTGCACGCATGTCAGCTTTCAGCACGTATTGATGAGGACACCCAGGTTCCTTTGGACATCTACATCTTTCCCCTGCTGCTAAACTGACTCAGTGTCTCCCGGCACTTTCCGCACTTCCCACTGACAACATTTAAGGAACAAGAGTTAAACAGAACCTCAATTTGTCCTCCATATTAAACATGACAAGGGACTTCTCCCCTCCTTATAACCCAGAGACAAGATTACGACCCATTGAGTCAACAACTGGCTTCAATGTTTCCTTTCAAATGGCATTGCTTAGCACAGCCAGTTTTTTTACACTATGGAGTCCCACGATAAAAACTATTCAAATTTGTTTTCAACATTATCAGCTGAAAGTGTTTCTTCTAAAACTCTCGCTGTCTTTGTCTTTGCCTATCCGTCTCCCACTCTGATTCTCTCTCTGTCTCTCTCCCGCTGTCACTGTCTCTCTCCCAGTCCCTCTGCCTCTGTTTCTCTCCCTCTCCCAGTGTCTTTCTCTCCCTCTCGCTCTGTTTCTCTCACTGTCACTATTTATCTATGACTGTCTCTGTCCCTCACTCTCTGTTTCTACCCTTCTAACTCAAAGGGGATCGGGGGAGGCACCAATAATTGGGTAACTGAGTGACACAGAGCACCAGCAGATGGAGATGGTGAGAGGGGGACAATCACTGCAGTGAGACAGGAACACCAGCCGATGGAGCTGTTGAGAGGGGGCAGTAAATGAAGGGAGACAGGGACACCAGCAGATGGAGATGGTCAGCGGAGGAGAGTAACTGCAGTGAGTCAGGGACACCAGCAGATGGAGATGGTGAGAGGGGCCGGTAGCTGCAGTGAGACAGGGACACCAGAAGATGGAGATGGTGAGAGCGGGGCAGTAACTGCAGTGAGACAGGGACACCAGCAGATGGAGATGGTGAGAGCGGGGCAGTAACTGCAGTGAGACTGGGACACCAGCAGATGGAGATGGTGAGAGGAGGTGAGTAATTACTGTGAGACAGGGACAACAGTGGATGGAGATCGTGAGAGGGGGCAGTAACTGCAGTGAGACAGAGACACCAGCAGATGGAGATGTTTGAGGGGGACAGTAACTGCAGTGAGGCAAGGACACCTGCAGATGGAGATGGAGAGAGGGGGCAGTAACTGCAGTGAGACAGAGATACCGGCAGATGGAGATGTTTGAGGGGGCAGTAACTGCAGTGAGGCAGGGACACCAGCAGATGGAGATGGAGAGAGGGGGGCAGTAACTGCAGTGAGACAGGGACACCAGCAGATGGAGATGTTGAGAGGGGGCAGTAACTGCAGTGAGACAGAGACACCATCAGATGAAGATGTTGAGAGAGGGGCAGTAACTACAGTGAGACAGAGACACCAGCAGATGGAGATGTTTGAGGGGGGCAGTAACTGCAGTGAGGCAGGGACACCAGCAGATGGAGATGGAGAGAGAGGGCAGTAACTGCAGTGAGACAGGAACACCAGCAGATGGAGATGGTGAGAGGGGGCAGTAACTGCAGTGAGACAGAGATACCGGCAGATGGAGATGTTGAGAGCGGAACAGTAGCTGCAGTGAGACAGGGACACCAGCAGATGGAGATGGTGAGAGGGGGGCAGTAACTGCAGTGAGACAGAGATACCGGCAGATGGAGATGTTGAGAGCGGAACAGTAGCTGCAGTGAGACAGGGACACCAGCAGATGGAGATGGTGAGAGGGGGGGCAGTAACTGCAGTGAGACAGAGATACCGGCAGATGGAGATGTTGAGAGCGGGACAGTAACTGCAGTGAGACAGGGACACCAGCAGATGGAGATGGTGAGAGGGGGGCAGAGCAAGTCCCAACTCAATAGCTCAGATTCTCAATAATAATCTCAGAATCAGATTAAAAATAATTATACGGCTCAGTGCTGTGAATATGAAATGTACTTTCTGTCCTGTAGGGAGTGTAGTGAATGGAACATGAAATGGGATTTAGTCCCAGTGTTTATCTCTTTCCATGATTTCACTAATTTAACAATGAGATTGAGAGGGTATTTCACCCCCTTTTTCAGCTCCTCTCTGAACATAGTCTGGGTCACAACATAAATACATGTGTTGGTGCAGGTACTGAGAAGCTGCAGCATCAGTGATGTGTAATCTGTGATAAAGCCAGGGTCAGTGTAAGAGGAATAATCCTGAAAATCTGCAATTTTAAACACTACCCGGGTCACCCATAACAATATAAAACTGCAGGATATACTGAAGAGTAAAATAATCGATTTTCTCCGATTCTCCATCTCTGGGTCTTTGTGATTCTCTCCATTGCTGTGGTCCCGGAATCCCCTGCGGACTTTACTGGAGAATAAAATACGTCTGACCGTCAGAACATTGAGCAGAAAAATCAGAAAGAACGGGACACAAGGGGTTAAAATGTAAACAAACAATTCAAATGTGACCCATACAGGGGAAGTAAAAAAGCTCGGTTTATGGACACAATCCATGGGAACGTTATCAATAAAGTAACGTTGTTCCAGTGTAAAGTACCAGGGGAAAGACTGTAAACAGCCCAGCACACTCACTGTTCCAACAACCACAGCCGTGGTTTTCTCAGTGCAATATTTTGTTTTCAGCTTCTCACAACAAATGGCCACAAATCGATCAAAGGTGAAAGTGACTGTGAGCCAGACAGAAATAAATGTGGCTGCAGAAAGCAGAACGACAATCAGAGAACACACAGGAGTCATGTTCAGGAATGAATATGGGAAATAAATTAAAACAATCTGAAACAATATGGGACCAGTGATAACGACCAGGAGGTCAGACACTGCCATTCCCAACAGGTAGACAGTGATACATTTGGAGAGACCGCACTTCCCTCGGGACAGGATCACAATCGCCACCAAGTTAACTGGAAGAGAGAGAAAAGGAAGCAGAGAAATTACTGATCAGATCTGGAGACAAAGCAGCAGTTTGACAGGATCTGGGCTGAAATTTCAAGCTTTGTTGCTGCATCGAACAGTGAAAACTGATTCATTGACCTGGGCAGTGCTTTGTCACAGTGAAATGTTTGAAACACAATTGTAAATAATCTATTGGGAAATTGATACAGAAAGTGAATAAAGTCAGCACCAGATCTACTGGAAGTACTGAGTGAGGATGCAATACCGGTGGGGAAATGAGAAGGGGTTTTACAGAGATGGAATCCAATGGGTTAAATGGGAATTTGTCTCCAGACTGCTGGTCAGGAAGGTTTGGAGACAGTGGAAGGTGCAGCTGGTTTGTTGCTGTGGGTTCAGAGTGCTGACAGTGCTGGAGAACATTTCATTGGTTATACAATATAGTCAATACAGTAAGTAAGGAATAGGAACTTTCTACAAAACAAAATTAGGACCTGACAGAAATAAACACTGAGGGATCAAGTCCTTCAGTAAAATAAACACAATCTGACAACTGACAACTTCAACTCGCAGTTTCTCTGACTAACTACTCTGGATATTCCAGCACTTTATGTTAGTGATTTATTCACACCTCTGATTATTCCTCTTTCACTTTCCTTCTGGTTATCTTTCTCCCTCTGTTTCATTTTCCCTGTTCCTTTTCGAAGTAGCCCTCCCTCGTTGTCTGGACGACTCACACCCTGCAAACTGTTACTTAATGCCACTTTTCACATGCGATGTATTCCTCACATTCTGCGCCTTTTCACCAGCCCCATGTTCAATGATTCTGTTCTCAGAGTTGGTTTGTTGAATGGTGAAATCTCTTTGAATAATTTAATGTGTCTACAGAGCACACAAATCTCCACCTGTTCACATACACTCTTCACTTCATCCACAATGCATGGAATAAACAGAATCGAAAGCTTCTTCCAGAGAAACCTCACAATCATTGAAATTCCTTCTCCTGGAATTATAAAGTACACCGTTAGAATGTGGGGTTGTTTAATTAATAAAACACCAACATCAGCGCTGCAGCTGATAATCTGCAGATAAATGGAAAGACTCTTGATTCCAACTGATCGATTGCAAACCAATAAAACATCACATCAATACTTTCTATTTTACAATGAATTCCAGTGAGAGTGAAGGCTCCACAGTGAAGCAGAGAAGGAGATGTGAAAGAGGGAGCAGCAAACTCAGTTCAGTAGCCAGACCGCTGAAGCAGTGTCAGACACACACAATATGAAATAATATATTATAACAGTGATAACCAATAAATACATTGAAATCCCTGTTGAACTGAACCATGTTATTGGGTTGGGAGAATATTGTGCTGCCTCCTTGTAGCATTGACACCGTGGGAGGTCTCCTTAACAAACAGCGAAAAAAATCATCAAAATATTGCAGGACCGGTTAGTTGCACATCACAAAACTGTGAAAAACTCCTAATGTTCTTATTCTTAATCCTAACTGAGACATCTGATCCAAATACATTAAATAAACACAATAATCCAGTAACTATTCCAGGGTTACTAAAACCAATACTATTAAATATAATGCAGCTCCTGCAAGACTGAAAGAGTAAACAATGAGAAGATTCCAGCAGTAAATTGCTGGTAAAGAGCGAGAAATAATAGTGAGAAATAATACCGAGTACAGCAGCACAGTAAACATCGAGTTACACCATTATCAACTGATATACAGGCTTACCAGGAACTCCAAATGCAGCAAGTACAGGATAATAAATCGATGCGATCTGAAGGATTACTGGATATCCCATTTCTGTGAGAAGCAGAGACTTCTGTTCGCCTGGAACCCACACTTCCAGCACGATGAGCTGATCCATTCCAGTGGGTGCTGATTTATACAGGGGATATGTCTCCACTGACACGGTTATACCCCTGATTATTGTTGTTACTTACACTCACCTGAACAAACACAATACATCAGCAGCTTTGACGCTTAAGTTTTTTTTTATTCATTCATGGGATGTGGGCGTCACTGGCCAGGTAAGCAGTCATTGCCCTTGAGAAGGTGGTGGTCAGCTGCCTTCTTGAACCGCTGCAGTCCATGTTAGGTAGATACACCCACAGTGCTGTTAAGAAGGGAGTTCCAGGCTTTTGACCCAGCGACAGTGAAGGAACGGCAATATAGTTCCAAGTCAGGATGGTGTGTGACTTGGAGGGGAACTTGCAGGTGGTGGTGTTCCCATGTATGTGCTTCCCTTGTCCTTCTAGTTGGTAGAGGTGGCGGGTTTGGAAGGTGCTCTCTAAGGAACCTTGGTGGATTACTGCAGTGCATCTTGTAGATGGTACACACTGCTGCCCCTGTACATCGGTGGTGGAGGGAGTGAATGTTTGTAGATGGGGTGCCAATCAAGCGGGCTGCTTTGTCCTGGATGGTGTCGAGCTTCTTGAGTGTTTTTGGAGCTGCACCCATCCAGGCAAGTGAAGTGTATTCCATCACACCCCTGACGTGTGCCTTGTAGATGGTGGACAGGTTTTGGGGAGTCAGGAGGTGAGTTACTCGCCTCAGGATTCCTAGCCTCTGACCTGCTCTTGTAGCCACATATTTATATGGCTACTCCTGTTTAGTTTCTGGTCAATGGTAACCCCTAGGATGTTGATAGTGGGGGTTTCAGCGATAGTAATGCCGTTGAATGTCAAAGGGAGATGGTTAGATTCTCTCTTGTTGGAGATGGTCATTGCCTGGTACTTGTGTGGCGTGAATGTTACTTGCCACTTATCAGCCCAAGCCTGGATATTGTCCAGGTCTTGCTGCATTTCTACACGGACTGCTTCAGTATCTGAGGAGCCGCAAATGGTGCTGAACATTGTGCAATCATCAGCGAACATCCCCACTTCTGACCTTATGATTGAAGGAAGGTCATTGATGAAGCAGCTGAAGATGTTTGCGCCTAGGACACTACCCTGAAGGACTCCTGCAGTGATGTCCTGGAGCTCAGATGATTGACCTCCAACAACCACAACCATCTTCCTTTGTGCTAGGTATGACTCCAGCCAGCGGAGGGTTTTCCCCCTGATTCCCATTGACTCCAGTTTTGCTAGGGCTCCTTGATGCCAAACTCGGTCAAATACTGCCTTGATGTCAAGGGCAGCCACTCTCACCTCACCTCTTGAGTTCAGCTCTTTTGTCCATGTTTGAACCAAGGCTGTAATGAGGTCAGGAGCTGAGTGACCCTGGCGGAACCCAAACTGAGCGTCACTGAGCAGGTTTTTGCTAAGCAAGTGCCGCTTGATGGCACTGTTGATGATACCTTCCATCACTTTACTGATGATTGAGAGTAGGCTAATGGGGCGGTGGTTGGCCGGGTTGGACTTGTCCTGCTTTTTGTGTACAGGACATACATGGGCAATTTTCCACATTGCAGGGTAGATGCCAGTGTTGTAGCTGTACTGGAATAGCTTTGCGAGGGACGCGGCAAGTTCTGGTGCACAGGTTTACAGTACTATTACCGGAATATTGTCAGGACCCATAGCCTTTGCAGTATCCAGTGCCTTCAGTCATTTCTTGATATCAACTGGAGTGAATCGAAATGGCTGAAGTCTGGCATCTGTGATGCTGGGAACTTCAGGAGGAGGCCGAGATGGATCATCAACTCGGCACTTCCGGCTGAAGATTGTTGCAAATGCTTCAGCCTTATCTTTCGCACTGATGTGCTGGGCTCCCCCATCATTGAGGATGGGGATATTTGTAGAGCCACCTCCTCCAGTTAGTTGTTTAATTGTCCACCACCATTCATGGCTGGATGTGGCAAGACTGCAGAGCTTAGATCTGATCCATTGGTTATGGGATCGCTTCGCTCTGTCTATCGCATGGGTGGCAAAATTTGATTGGGTCTGTTCACGGGGGCTGGTGGGGGGGGTGGTGGTGATAATCTGATGGGGTCTGTTCACAGGTGGTCTGTAAAACCTGACCGCACACAGCAATCCTGAGATAGTTTAGAGATGTCGGAATGGGAGACACTTTACAATTCACACTGATGTCAGTAAAAATCCCCAAACACAACCTCAGTAGCAATCCCCATTATCTTTCCAGTCCTGTATTGTGAGTTTAGTGTGAGGGTTCAAGAGGTGTGTGTTGGATCAGTGTTTGATAATTTCAGACATTAGGGTGATCCCAGTTCCAATCTCAAAACCCACCTTTCACTCTCTTTCTCGGGGGAGTTGGCACATTCCCCAATCTGGTTAAGTGTGAGTGTGTGTTTCCTCTGTCTAAATCTGGATTATAACAGTGATTTGACTGTATTTGAATATTTCGGATTGTCTGTGAGAGTACCCTTGTTGTGCTGTTTTGTTTAAAAATGCCCTTGCTTTGTACTTTATTGCATTTTTTCTTATTCTTTCCACTGAGTAACCTTCATTCTGACAACTGCATCGTGAAGATGAAAAGAGGGAAAGCTTGGGATGAGGAGTCGTTGGACAACAGCTTCCTCCAAATGGGATGGACTGAGTTCCTGTCCACCGGCTGCTCCCAATGGGTCCACGTGAGTTGTGTCTGTTTATTAGCCCTTCGTTTCATTTCCTCTCTAGAGCCATTGGGTTTATGGTGCTTCAGGTTAACTAGTTTCTGTTAGAATGGGGCCCTGGAGTTTTAAACAGGTGGAAAACCTGGGGTGAAAGGGTCAGCCCAGCCTTGCAATTTGACAAAGACACGTGAACCCCCTTGGCTGACAGATAGGCTGCAACCACCTCCCCACCTCACAAGACTAAATTAAACATCCGAAAAGTGAAGCTATCTAAAGGCTTGTTATAATTCCCGAATAATGCTTGTGTTTTGGGCAGTGCCGTGAATTTGTGGGTCAAATGAAATATGCAGCAGCCATTTGAATTGCGAATGATGTTCTGAGAATGGATTTCCCTGTTTCTCTGTCTCTCCCCACCTTTCTCTCTGAATGAGAGTAACCTGAGGGAGAGACACGCAGGAGAGTGAGGGAAACATGGAGGGAATCAGAGGGGAAGAGGGTGTAGCCGACTGTTATCGTACTGCTGCTTGTGGGATCTTGCTGTGCTCAAATTGTCTGCAGCTAGCTCAACATTGTAACAGCGATAACCATTAGTAAAACCTCATTATTTGTCAAACGCTAGGAATTAAGTCACGAATGTGATAGTTTCTAAAGGCTTGTTATAAGTCGTGAATAATCCCTGTGCTCTGAGCAATGTTATGAAGCTTTACTGTGAAATAAAATGCACGGTGCCCATTTCAATCATTTTACTGACGTTCTGAGTTTAGATTTCTCTTTCCACCTTTCTTTCCCTGTCTCTCTAGTTAAACCTTGACTAGCTAAAAACATTCCACACACTGCAATGTAATTTGTTGTTGTTTTAAATGATGAGACAGTGATACTTCATAGCTTACTGAATTAAGATTAGATATGAAATAGAGGGGAAAAACTGATATGGCAAGAGAAAGGGTCACAGGGGCGATTGAGATAGGAGCAGAGCGAAAGAGAGAGAGAGAGATACAGAGACAGAGACGCAGACACAGACTGGTGGTGGTAACAGTCTGAACCCGTTTAGCCTCTGGTTGACTAAATGTAATCTGTTTGTATTTGGGTTTTGCTGAGAGATTTTCTGTGTCACCGAGGGGAATTACTGGGCTCTTGCTGTGTTATTTTTGTTTAAAAATGCCTTTTGATCAATTTTCTCTCTCTCCCTCTTGACTTAGGAATTTTCATTCTGAAAACTGCATCGTCAAGTTGAAAAGAGGGTAAGATTGGGACGAGGAATCCTTGGACAGGAGCTTCCTCCAGAGGGGACGGACTGATGCCTTGTCCACAGCCTGCAGCCAATGGTCCCACGTGAATTGTGTCTGTTTATGAGCCCGAGGTTTAATTTCCTCTCTGCGGCCCTGCATTTATGGTGCTTTGGGTTAACTAGTTCCGGTTGGATTGGGGCAGTGGAGTTTTGAATGGGTTGAAAGCCTGGGGTTAAAAGATCAGCCCCAGGAAGGAGTCCCCTTCGCCACTTGCTCCTCCCAGCACTGTCTTTGTGGCTTGCTGGTGTTCTGGGCAATGCTATGAAGCCTCGAGTTAAATTAGAGTTAAATTCGGGACAGGATTTACTCCCATTTGGAAACAAACGAACTTATTAGCGAGAGACGGCATGGCTTTGTGTCGGGGAGGTCGTGTCTTACTAATTTGATTGAGTTTTTTGAGGAAGTGACGAAGATGATTGATGAAGGAAGGGCAGTGGATGTTATCTATGTGGAATTTAGTAAAGCCTTTGACAAGGTCCCGCATGGCAGACTGGTACAAAAAGGTGATGTCACACGGGATCAGAGGTGAGCTGGCAAGATGGATACAGAGCTGGCTCAGTCATAGAAGACAGAGGGTATCAGTGGATGGATGTTTTTCTGAATGGAGGGCTGTGACTCGTGGTGTTCTGCAGTGATCAGTGCTGGGACCTTTGCTGTTTGTAGTATATATAAATGATTTGGAGGAAAATGTAGCTGGTCTGATTAGTAAGTTTGCAGATGACACAAAGGTTGGTGGAGTTGCGGATAATGATGAGGATTGTCAGAGGATGCAGCAGGATATAGATCGGTTGGAGACTTGGGCGGAGAAATGGCAGATGGAGTTTAATCCGGACAAATGTGAGGTAATGCATTTTGGAAGGTCTAATGCAGGTGGGAGGTATACAGTAAATGGCAGAACCCTTCGGAGTATTGACAGTCAGAGAGATCTGGGCGTCCAGGTCCACAGGTCATTGAAAGTGGCAACACAGGTGGATAAGGAAGTCAAGAAGGCATACGGCATGCTTGCTTTCATCGGTCGGGGCATAGAGTATAAAAATTGGCAAGTCATGTTGCAGTTGTACAGAACCTTAGTTAGGCCACACTTAGAATATTGCGTGCAATTCTGGTCGCCACACTACCAGAGGGACGTGGAGGCTTTGGAGAGGGTACAGAGGAGGTTAACCAGGATGTTGCCTGGTCTGGAGGGTATTAGCTATATGGAGAGTTTGGAAAAACTCTGATTGTTTTCACTGGAATGACGGAGGTGGAGGGGCGACATGATAGAGGTTTACAAAGTTATGAGCGGCATGGAGAGAGTGGATAGTCAGATGCTTTTTCCCAGGGTGGAAGAGTCAGTTGCGAGGGGATATAGGTTTAAGGTGCGAGGGGCAAAGTTTAGAGGGGATGTGCGAGGCAAGTTTTTTACACAGAGGGTGGTGAGTGCCTGGAACTTGCTGCCAGGGGAGGTGGTGGAAGCAGATACGATAGCAACAAATACATGAATAGGAAGGGAATAGGGGGATATGGGCCCCGGAAGAGCAGAAGGTGTAAGTTTAGGCAGGCATCAAGATCGGCGCAGGCTTGGAGGGCCGAATGGCCTGTTCCTGTGCTGTACTGTTCTTTGTTCTTTGTTCTTTTGTTCCAGATACACGGTGCCCATTCTAATTGGTTTTCCTGTAATTATGAGGTTAGCTTTCTCTCCGTCTCCACAGTCTTTTCCTGTGTCTCTATCCCTCCCATGCTTTCTCTTCTCTGTCTCTGTTTCACATTCGCCTTCTCCATTTAAAAACATAAATACAAACATGCCATACACAACAATGTGATTTGTCGTTACTTGAAATGATAAAACAGAATCAGCAGCTCGTTCCCAGTTTAAAGAAGGAGTTTAGCCCTTGCTGTGGACTGAGGGGATTTCCCCAAACTGTGAATACAGCAGGGGGGGTTGAGGGAAAGGGGGTTTGCAGCAGGTGGCGGGAATGAGAAGAAGGGAGTCCCATTTGCCACTTTCTCCTTACAGCCCTGACTCTGAGGTTTGGTGTGAGCTGTGGAGGGAATTGATCAGTTTGACTGGGACCTGAGAGTAACATGAGGGAGAGAGACGTAAGAGAGTGAGGGAAACATGGAGGGAATCCGAGAGGAATACGAGGGGCAGCTGGCTATAATCGTACTGCTGCTTTTTGGATCATGCTGTGCACAAATGGCCTGCAGCGTTTCCAACATTGCTACAGTGATGATAACTTTAAAAATTAAATAATTGATTGTCAAATGCGTCTGTGAATCAGCAAATAAATGGCCGAAATGCGAAAGTTTGTAAAGGCTTGTTATCATTCCCGAATAATGCTGGTATTTTAAACTTTTGGCTGAATTTGACAGTGAAGTGTAACACCTGGGAGCAATTTGAACTCAGATTTTCAGGGATCAGAATGTGGATTGATCTCTCTTTTCCTTCTATGGGACAAGGAATGGGGGTCATCAGTGTTTGTGTGTTTTTACTCTAAGAGAGAAACAGATGTCGAGAGACACACCGAGAATAAAAAGGAAGAGTGAGTGAGTGAGTTCTGAAAATAACAGGGTAAACATAGAGGGAGACACACAGGCTCTGGGGGGTCTGCAATTTTCGTCACTGCCCATCTCCCAGCACCTGGGAGCTCCCCCAGAGAAGCTCCCCTCCCCCACCACCCCCCTTCCCTACCCGCAAACTACATCTCCATCCCTTGAGGGTGCCTTGATTTTTACTTAAATTAAATGCTGGGGCAGTGATTAAGTGGTAGACTATTTATCTCAGTTTAAAGAGAGAATTTCACAGTTTCTGGGAACAGCATGGAGCTGATTGTTGCAAATGTCTGTCTGTAAACTGTCGCAATGTTGTTTGGAGTGAAAAGTTTGCAGGTTATCGGGAAGAAGCTCCTTGTCATGACTCTGCTCGGAGCTGGCTCTGTTACCTGGATTAACAGGAAAATGTGTAGGTACTCAGTTCCTAAAACCTTCTCACACATTTCCAATGACTTCCCAGTCTCTGGCTCTGTATCGGGGGATGCGTTTGTAAGATGGGGAGTCATGAGAGATTGTTTTATGTCATTGTGGAGGGAAAGAGCCCTGGGTTCTTGCTGTGTTTGTTCGATGTTCAAAAATGCTTGGCTTTGTTTTAATCAATTTTATTTCTCTTATTTCCAAGGAGAAATTTTTCAGACGTATTAGCTTTGATGATGCAGAGGGAGAATCTTTTGGCACGTGGAATTCTCAGAAAAGAGCTTTAACGAGAGAGGAAAATAATAATAAATACATTTGTGTTATTGTCCAATTCATTTTTAGATAGAGAAAAGAAGGCCTTGTGTTTTCGGGGCTGATATAAAAACAAAGTGCAAGAAATGCTCAGTATTTCCAGCACGCTATTTATTTCAAATTTGATTTTTTTTTGTGTGTGTTGGGGGGAAGGGGGGAGCTTTTTCCCACAAAGAAGGAGGCTGGCAGGGCTCCTGAAACAAATAATTTGGGAAGCGCTGCTCCAGAACGGACAATGCAATCCCTGTAGATTAGATTTTCCTCTCCATCTCTTGCTGCAACATGTTCTCTGCCCCTTTCGCTCCATGTTCACAGCCCTGTTTCTTCACATCTTCACATCCCTATCTCTGCATCTCTCAACATCCTTTACATCTCTGCCTCTCTCTAGAGTCTCACAAGTTTCCCTTTTCAATCTCTTTCTGCGACTCTCTGCATCTTTATCTGCCTCTCAGTCATTTCTCATTCACTCAGTTCCACATCTTCTTTCCTTCACGATTATCTCTGCATCTCCCACCCGACCCCCCAATCCCCACTCCCCCACCACCGAAATACCCCTCTCTATTCTGAATCTGCATCTTACTTTGTATCTCTGCCACTCGACATTTTTCTATCTCTGCATTTCTCTCTTTGTCTGGGATCTTTCTCAACGTCTACATAGCTGCTGCATGCGCTCTCTACACCTCCACCTCCCGCTTTGTATATTTCTCCATCTCTATCCATCTCTCTCTATCGTTCTGCCCTTCTGGTTATTTCTGCTCTCTGCTCTTAGTTCCTCTCACTGGTTTCTGACTCCCTGCCTCTCTTTCCTTCTCCATTTCCCTCGCCATCTGTTTCTCTGTCTCTCCCTCACTCAGTTCTGTCATAATTCCTGGATCTCTGTTTTCTCTGCTCCTGTTCCTCTGTTTTGGGGTGTGGATTTGAACTCGCTGCAATGGTGTTGTCCTCAGTGAGTGCGATCCGGGATCCTGCTTTCCATATCTCTAGGGTTTTGCTCCCAATAGAGGTAAATACATGGGATAAATGCTGAACAGGCAGCCAATTCACAACTCCCACCAACCCCCCCAACCCCAGTTTACAATATTGGCAACACAACCACGTCCAGCCCATTGTTTCTTTGCCTCTCTGTGTATCTGCTTCCCGACTGTCACTGCCTGACTTCTTGTCACTCAATGGGGAAAGGGACAGATCATCCATGATCTAACATTGGTGGGACAGGCTCAAAGGCCTGAACTGCCATCTCTTGTCCCTGTGTATGTGAGCGCCTCATTCTGATTCCCTGATGCTGAGCGGGGTGATGGGGAGAATAGGTGAAACATCTTTCTGCAGAGAAGGATGTGTCTGGGGCTGGGATCTTGTGATGTGTTAAAGGCTCAAAATGGCAGTCAGCCTCTGCGAGTCCTTGCTCTATGCTCGCCCCTATGTTTGGCCGGACACGAGTTAAAGGTACTGGTGGTCTGGGAGCCATTTAATAGAATTCCCGCGGCTTATCCAGCCCTCTGGGGAAGAAAATTCCAAAGATTCACAACCCTCTGAGTTGTAAAAAAATCTCCTCATCTCTGTCCGATGTGCCTTCTACCTTATCTTGAAATTGTGTCCCCTGGCTCTAGACACCCAAACCAGAGAAAGCATCTAACCTGCATCTACCTTGTCTATTCCTACAAAGAACAAAGAACATTACAGCACAGGAACAGGCCTTTTGGCCCTCCAAGCCTGCGCCGATCCAGATCCTCTATCTAAACATGTCGCCTATTTTCTAAGGGTCTGTATCTCTTTACTTCCTGCCCATTCATGTATCTGTCTAGATACATCTTAAAAGATGCTATCGTGCCCGCGTCTGCCACCTCCACTGGCAATGCATTCCAGGCACCCACCACCCTCTGCGTAAAGAACTTTCCACGCGTATTCCCCCTAAACTTTTCCCCTTTCACTTTGAACTCATGACCCCTAGTAATTGAATCCCCCACTCTGGGAAAAAGCTTCTTGCTATCCACCCTGTCTCTACCTCTCATGATTTTGTACACCTCAATCAGGTCCCCCTTCAACCTCCGTCTTTCTAATGAAAATAATCCTAATCTACTCAACCTCTCTTCATAGCTAGCGCCCTCCAAACCAGGCAACATCCTGGTGAACCTCCTCTGCACCCTCTCCAAAGCATACACATCCTTTTGGTAAAGTGGCGACCAGAACTGCACGCAGTATTCCAAATGTGGCCGAACCAAAGTCCTATACAACTGTAACATGACCTGCCAACTCTTGTACTCAATACCCCGTCCCATGAAGGAAAGCATGCCTTATGCCTTCTTGACCACTCTATTGACCTGCGTTGCCACCTTCAGGGAACAATGGACCTGAACACCCAAATCTCTCTGTACATCAATTTTCCCCAGGATTTTTCCATTTACTGTATTGTTCACTCTTGAATTGGATCTTCCAAAATGCATCACCTCGCATTTGCCCTGATTGAACTCCATTTGCCATTTCTCTGCCCAACTCTCCAGTCTATCTATATTCTGCTGTATTCTCTGACAGTCCCCTTCACTATCAGCTACTCCACCAATCTTAGTGTCGTCTGCAACTTTGCTAATCAGACCACCTATACTTTCCTCCTGTAAGTATTTTGTAAGTTTCAATGAGATCACCTCTCATTCTTCGAAACTATAGAGAATACAGGCCTGGTTGCCCCAATCTCTTTTCTTAGGACAGGCCCTCCATCCCGGGGAGAAGTCTGGTGAACCTTCATTGCACTCCCTCTATGGCAATAATATTCTTCCTAAGGAAAGGGGATCAAAACTGCACACAGTACTCCAGCAGAAAACCAAGGCTCCATACAATTGAAGCAACACTTCACTACTCCTGCACTCAAATCCTCTTGTGATAAAGGCAAACATACCGTTAGCCTTCTTAGTTACTTGCTGCACCTGCATGTTAGCTTTCAGGGACATAATGACGAGGGCACCCTTCGTACATCTACATTTTTCCCCTGCTGCTAATGTGGCTCAGGGTCTCCCGGCACTTTCCGCACTTCCTGCTGACAACATTTAATGAATGAAAGTTAAGCAGAAACTAAATTTCGCCTCCAGTTTAGACATGGCGAGGGGCGTCTCCCCTCCTTACATCTCAGAGGCAAGATTATGACCCACTGAGCAACAAAGGGCTTCAATGTTTCCTTTAGAATTTCCTTGTTGAGTGCGGCCAGTTTTTTTTTCTCTGTGTGGTGCACCAGGAATCTTTTATTCAAAATTGTTTTCAACACAATTAGCTGACAATGTTTCTCCTACAACTGCCCCTGTCTCTCTGCCTCTGTTTCCCTCCCTCTCTCTCCCTCCCCCCTGTTTCTCTCTCTCTCCCTGTGTGTCTCTCAGTCTCCCCCGTCTCTCTATTTCTCTCTCCCTCACTATTTCTTTTCCTCTGTTTCAATGCGGAATTGGGGTAGGTAACATTAATTACGGGACAGAGTGAGACAGGGAACCAGCAGATCGAGATGGTGATTGGGGGCCGTAACTGCAGTGAGACAGGGACACCAGCAGATGGAGATGGTGGGAGGGGGCAGTAACTGCAGTAAGAGAGGAATGCCAGCAGAGGGAGATGGTGGGAGGGGGCAGTAATTGCAGTCAGTGAGGAATGCCAGCAGAGTGAGATGCTGAGCGGAGGGGTAGTAACTGCAGTGAGACAGGGACACAGTAGATGGAGATGGTGAAAGGGGGACAGTAACAGGAGTGAGACAGGAACACAGGCAGATGGAGATGGTGAGAGGGGCAGTACCTGCGGTGAGACAGGGACACCAGCAGATGGAGATGGTGGGAGGGGGCAGTAACTGCAGTAAGAGAGGGATACCAGCAGATGGAAATTGAGAGTGGAGGTGTAGTAACTGCAGTGAGACAGGGACAGCAGCAGATGGAGATGGTGGGAGGGGGCAGTAACTGCAGTAAGAGAGGGATACCAGCAGATGGAAATTGTCAGTGGAGGGGTAGTAACTGCAGTGAGACAGGGACACCAGAAAAAGGAGATGGTGAGAGGGGGCATTAACTGCAGTGAGACAGGGACACCAGCAGATGGAGATGGTGAGAGGGGGTATTAACATCACTGAGATAGTGACTGAAGGAGATGGAGATGTTGAAAGGGGGGCAGAGCAAGTCGCACCTCAATAGATCAGATTCGCAATAAAATATTGTGTCAGAATAAGATTTAAAATCATTTCAGGCTGTGAATGTAAAATGTACACTCTGTCTTGTGGGGAGTGTACTGAATGGAAAATGAAATGGAATTTAGTTCCAGTGTTTGAAACCCTTCATCTCCTTCTATGATTTCACGAATTTAACAATGAGATTGAGAGGGTATTTCAATGCCTTCTTCAGCTCCTGTCTGAATTTAGTCTGGGTCACAGCGTAAATACACGTGTTGGTGCAGGAACTGAGAACCTGCAGCATCTTTGATGTATGATCTGTGATAAAGAGAGCGTCGCTGTAGGAGGAATAATGCCCAATATCTGCCATTCGCCTATAAATAATAAACACAATCTGGGTCACCCATAACAATATAAAACTGCCAGAAATGCTGAAGAGTAAAATAATTGATTTTTTTCGATTCTCCATCTCTGGATCTTTGTGATTCTCTCCATTTCTGTGAACCCGGAATCCCCTGCGGATTTTACTGGCGAATAAAATACGTCTGACCGTCAGAACATTGAACAGCAAAATCAGAAAGACCGGGATACAAGGGGTTAAAATGTAGCTAAACAATTCAAATGCAGCCCATGTGGGAGAGGTATAGAAGCTCGGCTTAAAGAAACAACCCATGGGAACATTATCAATGATGATCACATGTCCCAGTATAAAGTACCAGGGGAGAGACACTAAGCTGCCCACCACACTCACTGTTCCTACAACCACAGCCGCTGTTTTCTCAGTGCAATATTTTGTTTTGAGCTTCTCACAACAAATGGCCACAAATCGATCAAAGGTGAATGTGACTGTGAGCCAGACAGAAACAACAGTGGCTGCAGTAAGAAGAACGGCAATGAGAGAACACACAGGAGTGATGTTCAAGAATGAATCTGGGAAATATATTGAAATAATCCAGAACAATATGGGATCAGTGATAACGACCAGGAGATCAGCCACTGCCATTCCCATCAGGTAGACAGTGATACATTTGGAGAGACCGCACTTTCCCCCGGACAGGATCACAATCGCCACCAAGTTAACTGGAAGAGAGAGAAAAGGAAGCAGAGAAATTAGTGATCAGATCTGGAGACAAAGCAGCAGTTAGACTTGATATGGGCTGAAATTTCCAGCTTTGTTGTTGCATACAACAGTGAAAACTGATTCACTGACCTGGGCAATGCTTTGCCACAGTGAAATCTTTGAAACACAATTATTAATAATGAATTGTGAAATTGATACAGTAAGTGAAAAAAGTCAGACCCGGATCTACTTACAATGCCACGTGAGGATGCAGCGCCCGTGGGGAAATGAGAAGGGGTTTTACAGAGATAGAATCCAATGAGTTCAATGGGAATTTGTCTCCAGACTGTTGGTCAGGAAGGCTTGAGGAGAGCGGGATGCGCAGATGGTTTGCTGCTGTGGGTTCAGAGAACCGACAGGGACTCGTACATAATGGGAAAAGTGCTGAAAACTGCAGTGCTGAGTTTGAGTGTTCGGATTTATTTGGACGTGGAGCCAGTGAGTGAGATTGGGAGGGAGAGAAGGAAAAGGACATGTTGGAGCTGGAGGAGACAGGAGCAGATGGTTTTGAAAATTGGATAAACTGAAGCAATGGATGAGGAGACAGAAGATTCAATACAGTGAGAGGAGAGGCTGGGATTCAGAGGGAGAGAATGCAGCAGAGTGTTAGAGCAAATCTAATCTTTCGATCCCAGTAACACAACTTAATTAGTACATTAAAACGATAATACCTGTGGTTTTGCTGTTGGAGAACAGTTCATTGGTTATACAATATACTCAATACATTTATTTTATGCAGACAATTAAATATAAATTTAAATATATTTCTGATATCAGTATCACACTTTTTGAATTCAGCATTCACAGATATTTTAAAGTGCAGTATTTAAATTATGAATTACCATCAGTGAAGAACTGATTCTATGATGTTTATTCAGTCAGTAAGTAAGAAATAGGAAATGTCGACAAAACAAAATGGGAACCTGATAGAAATATCGCAGATCATCAAGTCCAACAGTAAAATTAGCACAACTTGGGCGACACAGTAGTGCAGTGGCTACCACCACAGCTTCACCGCTCCAGCGAGCCAGCTTCAGTTCTGGGTACTGCCTGTGCAGAAGTTGCAAGTTTTCCCTGTGATCGCGTGGGTTTCCACCAGGTGCTCTGGTTTCCTCCCACAGCCAAAGACTTGCAGGTTGATACATTAATTGGCCATTGTAAATTGCCCCTAGTTTAGGTAAGAGGTAGGGAATATGGGATTAATGTAGGATTTGTGTAAATTTGTGGTTGTTGGTCGGCTCAGACTCTAACGGCCTGTTTCAGTGCTGTATGAATCCATGGATCTCAAAACAAACAGTTTCTCTCACTAATTATTCTGGATATTTCAACACTTTATGTAAGTGAATTATTCACACGGCTGCTTCTTTCTCTTTCCTTCTGATTATCTTTATTTCCCTGCTCCTGTTCTCCTTCCTTATCTCAGTCCCCGTCCCTATCTCTCCAGAGTACACAGAATCTGTTAACTGCTACTTCATGCTACTTTACACATACGATCTATTCTTAACATTCTGCGCATGTGTTCTGTTCACCAGCCCCATGTTCAATGATTCTATTCTCAGAGTCAGTTTGTTCAATGGTGAAATCTCTGTGAATAATTTAATGTGTCGACAGAGCACCCAAGTCTCCACCTGTTCACCTACACTCTTCAATCCATCTACAACGCATGGAATAAACAGGATCTAAATGTTGTTCCAGACAAACCACACGATAATTGAAATTCCTTCTCCTCGATTTATAAAGTACAGTGTTCGAATGATGGACTGTTTAATGAATAAAACACCAACATCAGCGCTGCAGATGATAATCTACAGATAAATGAGAGACTCTTGCTTCCAACTGATAGAGTGGAAACTCATAAAACATCACATCAATACTGTCTATTTTTCAATGTATTCCAGTGACAGTGAAGGCTCCACTTTGAAGCAGAGAAGGAAATGTAAAAGAGTCAGCAGCAAACTCAGTTCAGTCGCCAGACCTCTGAAGCAGCAACAAACACATACAGAATGAAATAATATCTTATAACAGTGATAACCAATAAATAGATTGAAATCCCAGTTAAACTGAACCATGTTATCATGGAGGGAGAACATGGTTCTGTCCCCTTGTAACACTGAGACCGTGAGAAGTCTCATTATCAATCCCTGAAAAACAAACATTCACAGACATATTCCAGGACCGGTTAGATGCACATCATGAAACTGTTAAAACTCCTCATGGTCTGCTTCTTTATCCTAACTGAGACGTCTCATTCAAATACATTCAAAACACAGAATAATCCAGTAACAATGCCAGGGTTACTTAAACCAATGCAATTCAAGAAATAATACAACTCCTGCAAGAATGGAAGAGTGGACAATGAGCAGATTCCATCAGTAAATTTCTGTAAAAGAACAGACGGCTATGTAACACACACAGTGAGAAACGATACCGAGTACAGCAGCACAGTTAACATCGATTTACACCATTAACAGCTGACATACAGGCTTACCGGGAACTCCAATTGCTGCAACTACAGGATAATAAATGCGTTCTATCTTAGACATTAATGAATGTCCCATTTCTGTGAGAAACAGATACTTCTATTAGCCTAGAACCCACAGATCCAGCAGGCACTCTGAGCTGATCCATTCCAATGGGTGCTGATTTATATAGGGAATAAGTCTCCACTGACACGGTTATACCTCTTATCAGTGCTATTAGTTACAGTCACCTGAACAAATACATTACATCAGCAGCGTTGACTCAGATGTAAATAATGTGGATAACAACAATCATTTCAATGTCAATGACATTTTTTTAGTAAGACCTTTATCAGGAATAAATATGAAATCTGTACTCATACTGGATGGATGCTACAATTATGGGTGGCGTCATTTACATTTTCCATATTATTGTATTGACCTTGTTCACACTTGGCATTTCTGTTGCAAATATGACTGATCTGTCTACGGTGTACACTGAATACAGGGACAAAAGCAATCCCGTATCACTCTGTTCCTGCCTTTCCCCTGTTAAAGTGTGAACTTTGAGTCTCTGATTTGGGACCACGTTCAGGGTTACAGCCTGGAAATTACTGTGGGTGATATTAGGGGATAGATACTATACATGTCCATTACGGATGCAGTCACGTAGTGATAGTATCACTGGGCTAGTAATCCAGAGGCCTAACCTAACGGTCTGGGGGCAGGGGTTCAAATTCTACCATGGCAGCTGCTAGAATTTAAATTTAATTAATTAACAAGATTCTGCAATTGAAAGCTAGTCTCTGTAATGGTGTCATGAAGCCATCATTGATCGCTATAAAACCCATTTGGTTTGCTAATTCCTTTCAGGGAATGAAATCTGCCATCCTTACCTGGTCTGGCCTACATGTGGCTACAGAGCCAGCGCAATGTGGCTGACTCTTAAATGCCCTCTGAAACGACCCAGCAAGCTGTCAGGGAAAACAAATGCTGACCTTGCCAGTGGAACTCACATCACAGGAAAGAATAAAAGAAAATCTCTCTCCGCGTTTTCACTGCAGATATGCCCCCGTTTATTATACAGTGGTTAATGGCTCCAGTAAAATTAGAACTGTGCCGACTCCTGACGCCTTTCTCCAGTTCACTGCAGACCGGACACCCAAATTCCACCTTCCCTCACTATCGACTGCTCCAAATCCCTGCTTCCATATCCAACCCTTATCAAGTCCATCTCACCCATCAGCTTCAGCTTAACTGACCTGCATTGACTCTCAGTTCTCTAAGTATTTTAATTCATGATTCTTATCATTGGGTTAAAATTCTTCCATGTCCTCACCACACCTCAGCGCCAGTCACTCCTCCAAACATGCAGCAAACCCATCCGTGATCTTCCTCTATTTCTGACATTGGTATCTCTCAGTGGGACTGCCCCCGCCTAGTTCAGATATTACTGATCTGATGGTAACCAGAGTATCTCCAGCAACGGCTTCTCTTCCCACACCAGCACTATTACCTCTGGAGTCCCAGAACTTTCTATTCTTCTTCCCTCCTGTTCCTCATCTACACATTGCCCGTTGGTGGCACCATGTACAGATATGGGATCAGCTTCCACACGTATGCTGACAACACCCAGCTCCAGCTCTCCATCATCTCTCTCGACCCTCCACTGCTTCTGTGTTATCAGACTCTAACAGTCTGTTTTCCATGAGCTGTAATTTTCTCCAATTAAGCATGGGGCAGAGCGAAGCCTCCACCTTTGGTTCCACCACAAACTCCGTACCCTGGGTATTGATTCCAGCGCCATTCCTAGCTTTGGCATCAGGCTGAATATGATTTTTTGTGAAAAATGATCCCTATTCATACCTGACCTGAGTTTGTGGCCTGATGTTGCCTCCATCAGAAATAACACCTCCTTCCACCTCCATAGCATCTCCAGCCTCTGTCCATGCCTCAATCCATCAGGCACTGAAAACCTCAATCACTCATCTGTGCAAGATTATTAAGCTCCTAAAATCTACTAACCAGAGTACTCATGGTGAAAATCTAGTTATTATAAACTAACAATTGACTTATTATTATAAACTAAGATTTAGCTTTATTTGAATCCTTCTTTGTAGTATGGTAAAGTGGGAAAACATAGGAAATAGGGCACAGTATAGACAACATTTCAAGGTAGAGGGATTCTGGTACATTATGTCACGTATTGAAATGCTTACTTGTAGCAAACGGGTGAGACTTTGATAGCAGACAATGAAATAAATCTCTGTGTCGATTCATCTCATCGTGAGATCAGGAAACTCAAAAGGTAAGTGCATTGAGATAAAGTAGTCAACACAAAGAGATACCACCTGTGCAAATTCGGAGTATGAGCAACCATCAACAAATGATCCTTGCTTGGCTAAGAAAGGCATCCTTTATTACTAAACTAATCACTGAATAGGGAGTTGGGAGGGTTAACTGGAAAGCTGCCACAATAAAAGAAGACCTGTCTTTGATACTGTGCGCAGTGAATTTTCAAAGAACTGCAAGGGACAAGAAAGAGAGAAAGACCAAAAACTTAAAGACCAAAAGCTACAAGAGAAGAAATTGTGCGGTATGCCATCCATTCACCAATATGGGGAGTATCTGTGTTTGACTGCTGATCACTGGATAAGTTTGTGGCTATGTTTTATCTGAAAACTAATCAAACATGTCTTTAGCTTTATCTCAGTCAAGTCGATTCATAACAAGCTTTGTGCTGCCAAGTCTTTCCCCACAGAGGGGAAAAGGCAGAGAGAGAGGGAAAGAGACAGAGACAGAGGTCGAAACAAAGACAGAAACAGAGATCGACAGAGAAATAGGAAGACAGGCGGAGACAGAGGGGGAAACAGAGATGGAGGGAGAGAGACAGAGACAGAGGGAGAAACAGAGACAAAGGGAGAGGGAGAGAGAGATGAGAGGGAGTGAGACAGCGATAGAGGGAGAGAGACAGAAACAGAACAGCAACCTCCATTTAGAAAGAAAATGGAGCATTGGCATCCAGCTCTGGGCACCACCCTTTTGGAAGGATTTGAGGGGCCGTGAGAAGGTGCAAAGGAATTTTAATAGAATGGTTCCAGAGAAGAGGGAATTTGGCTCCAAGGGAAATTTATAGAAGCAGCTGTTGTTGTCCTTGGTGTACAGGAGGTAGAGGAGACATTTAGTAGAGTGTAAAATATTATGGTAGGCGAAGATAAGGTAGACAAAGAAAATATGTTCCGTTAGCTGTTTATACAAGGGATATTGGTCTTTGCCGTTCAGCGAATCATAGAAAGTTTAAAGCACAGAAAGAGGCCGCTGGGCCCATCATGTCTTTACCTGCTGAAAAACAACCACCATTCTAATCCTACCTTCCAGCGTTTGGTCCTTAGTCCTGAAAGTTACAGCATTGAGGTGCATATTCAGACATGTGCGGCCGGCGCAGACACGATGGGCCGAAGGGCCTGTTTCTGTGCTGTATAACTCTATGACACTATGACCTCGCTCTCAAGGCGCCCGATCTCGGCTTCCCGCCTCTTGGTCGATCCCTTCGCGTACTTGTGACAGAAGAAACGGATGTGAGTCTTGCCCACATCCCACCATAGCCTCAAGGAGGGGAAGCCCCCCTGCTTCCTTCTCCGGGCGGCCCAGAATCGACGGAATGAGTCCCGGAATCGCTCGTCCTCCAGCAGCCGGTTGTTAAAGTGCCAGGACGCGGACCCCATCAGCGTGTGGAGCGGACTGAACTTCGCCTACACCAGGTGTTGGTCCGAGCACAGCACCAGCCGCATGGAGGCCGCCGAGACGCGGGAGATGTACGCCTGCGAAAAGTAGAGGCGGTCGATTTGGGTCTCTCCTCCTCCAGACCTCCATGTGAAGGCGCTAGAGGCGGGATGGAGATTCCACCAGACGTCCACCAAGTTGAGGGAGCTGATCAGTCCCGTCAACTTCTCCACCGACACTTGGCCGCACTGGGGACCGGAGCTATCTCCCACCTCGCGGGTAGAGTTAAAATCCCCCCGAGGATGATGCACTCGCCACTATAAATAGAGCTCAAGAGAGTGGACACTTCTTCAAAGAAGCGCCCTTGCAACGTGCCAGGTTTGGGAGTGTACACGTTCACAAAGTGGAGCGGCACGCTACCCAGGCGAACGGCAAAGTGGAGCAACTGGCCCGGCACTAGCTTCTTGACCCCCAAGATCTCCGGCTGAAAAGTCGGGGCCAACAAGATAGCCACCCCACTAGAAATAGTGTGAGTTGACTCATGTAGACCCCACCCTGTCACTCCAGGATCCAGGTGGCTTCGTCCCCAGAATAGTGTGGGTTTCCTGCAGAAAGCTCACTGCATATCTCCCTTCCATGAGACTGACAGATTGTGAAATCTGCGGTGCGACCCCCTGCTCCCATGGATTTTGAGGCTGGCTATGGTTATCTTCATGTTAAAGGTTCTTAAAAACCGTCACCAGCACCTCACTGTAAGGAGGGAGTGGAAGTTCACCTGGCCTACCACTCCCCCAGCAACCCACTGAGGAACGCATTAAATTGGCACCTCTCAAACAGTTTCATGCTCGCGCCCTTGCCCACTTTTTCTTGAGGGCAGCACGGACAGACTGGATGATCAGCACCACGTTTGACCAACGGCCGAGCGTCAGCTGCACTTTATTGTGGCGACCCTTGCATGCTGCGACGAAATGCCAAAGTTTTGCCATGGGGATGAGAGGAGGCTCGGTGGGAGGCACGAGGGACTCCACCATCTCACTGGCGATGGAATGAAGGTTGTCCTCCATGCCCCACACCCAGTCGCCATCCTCCTCCGGGTCGTCACCGCCAGTGGTCGACACACCCACCACACACTGTGGGGCGGAGGTCACGGCCGTGCCAGCTGTTCGTGCCTCCGTCATGATCCCGCCCCCAGGATCAATGGTGGTGGAGTTCACTCTGTGTTCTACAATGGAACTGGAGCCTGTGGGCGCCAGCAGTTCAGGACACCCCTGCACCTCCATCCCCAGGCCAATGAGTGGTCCAGGGGAGATGGAAGTTCACGACTCTGAAAATCCATCCAGAGCTGGGATCGCAGGTGGAGAGAGGAGGCCATCTCCTTTCCCATCAGTGCTCACAGGACCAGCATACAGGGAATTACACAGATTGGCCTCTGGGTCGGGTAGATCCCGTGCTGCAGCGTCATGCTGTTGGGAGGGCGGCCCCTCACAGGTCTCGCTCTCACCCAGGACACTCGACCCATCAGCCAAAGGAATGATTTATCCTGTGGGATACACAGATTCCCCTACCAAAGGCGGATCCCGCACCTCAGGAGTTGACAAGATCACAGGGGCATCTCCCCCACCTCCGTTCCGAGGGGCGGAGGGTTCCAACCCAGTGATCGAGGCCCTGATCATGCTGGTAGCAGGGGAGCCTGAGGACCCACGCCATGAGATGGACCCCGTGGTTCCGGGCCTTCTTTAGTTGAGGGATGTCTCCTCCTCTTATTTCGGGAGGGGCGCGGAGGCTCAGACACCTCCATGTCATCAGGGGCCTCTGCCTCCACACCCACCTTTTGCCTGGTTACCCTGGGCCTGAGCCCAGCCCTGGGGCAGGTGGATTCCCTGGGAGCGGGCCTTGGGCTGAGCTCTGGCTCGGGTTTTGTCACAGTGTCCAGGGGACATGCCTCTCGATGTTTATTATTCCTCCGTGCCTTCCTTCCACTTGGACGGGCACCTCCCTTCCCGATGGAGGCCGTGAAAACCACAGCCTCCGACACTGACTGCATGGTATCTGGTGGAGGTGTGTGGAGAGGGCGCCGGGTGGGAGGATGTGCAGCGGCGCCACCTTGGGCTGCCGAGGTGGAGTTTGCAGCGGGAAGGTTGGGGCAGTTCTTACAAACATGCCCCAGTCCCTTGCAGACATGGCACCATGCCCCGTCCAAGGTCCAGAACATGCGATAGGCCGTCTCCTGGAACTCTACATTGAAATGGCCCTCTGTGACCTCCTCCCACGCCAGCTGCATGAATAGCTGGCGACGGAAAGAGTACACATGCCGGAGGCTGTTCTCCCAAAGACCGAGCTTACTGAGGTGAGACCCTTCTTTACTTACCCAGATGGTGCAGGTGTGGAAGGAGGAGCTCACCAGGAAGAAGGCCAGGACATTTGACAAAGTGATTCGTTGTTCAGTGGCCTCCAGGAGGTCCACTGGCAGAAAGATCCCGCCCACGGTGAACCCCTTGCTCAGTGCCAAGAACACCGCCCGCTAGGTGTTCTGGAAAAACACTGCCTTCACGTACCTTTCAGAGGCTGCAACAGTGGTTGAAGGGCCGACAATCTCGGCTTTTGCCTTAACACATAGCTCTATCGTCATGTTTAAATGGACGTAGCTCTTGACCACATGTTTTGATGTTTTTAGTGCAAATGGTGACGGGTCAACAGTTGCAGTAGCCGCAGCAACATACGTGCGAGAAGGCCCCGCCACCGGTGAAGAGGGAGTTGCCATGGGGTCGCAAGCAACGCCCACCCTTAAGAAATAAACTAACAGCTTTTAAACTAAAGCAATATGATGGGAGGGGTGGGGGTAGAGGAGAATAGAACTGCAAAGGAAAAAGACAAGGAAAGGAGAGGATAGACAGCCGAGTGTTGGAAGTAAGAGAAGAGATACGAGGATGTTGCTTTGGTTCAGTGGTTGGAGCAGCTTACTTCAGAGTTCACAGTCCTGTCTTCCAGAAAGGGGAGGGTTCTTGGCCCGGGTCGGTTAGAGCCACCCGGTTCTCTCCTTTTCTGCCGTCCTGTAAAGACTGTGAAGACTTTCTTCAGCCAGCCAGTTTCAGCCGTCCTGTACCACACAGTTCGGCGTGGGGAAGGAGTCCCCTTTGTGCAGGATGGAAGGTACAAGAACAAGGACAGGGATTCCCTGTAGAATTTGGCAGCCCCACCCTGGATCTTCCGGGGCCACCTCCCTCCCCCAACAGTCCAAACAACAAACAGTTGTCTGCTGCTCCAACACCCACCTCTCCAAAATGACTTGCAGTTCTCCTTTCTCCCTGTAAAAAGTACAACAGTTGCACAGTTGAAGCAGTAGATGCAGCTGTCTCCACTCTGCTGTCTCCTCTCCAGTTGCAGCTCCCACAGCCTGCTCAGGTGCAGCTGCTTCGACTAATCGCATACAGGCAGTGCTCCAAATTGCCCAGACAACCACGTGCTATACCTGCCCTGTGAGTGTTTGATGGGTACAGTGTAGATGGAGTGTTACTCTATATGTAACCCCATGCTATACCTGTCCTGAGAGTGTTTGATGGGGACAGTGCAGACGGAGCTTTACTCTATATCTAACCCCCTCCTGTACCCGTCCTTAGAGTGTTTGATGGGGACAGTTTAGAAGGAGCTTTACTCAGTATCTAACACTCGGCTGAGAGTAGCGGTGAACGCTTGTCTCAGACTGAAGGGAGCTATAGAGTGGTGTCCTCCAGAGGTTCATATTGGGATCACTGCTATTTTTGATGTATCTTAATGACCTGACTTGGGTTTACAGGACAGAACGTTAAAGTTTGCAGATGACACAAAACTTTGAAAATGTAGTAAAGAGGCAAGAGAATAGGAGCAGACTTCAGGAGGCTATTGGCAGTCTGGTGAATTGGACAGACACACAGCAGGTTAACATCAATGCTGAGAAATGTGAAGTGATGGATTTTGGAAGGAAGACTGTGGGAGAGGCAATCTAAACTAAATGGTATAATGTTAAAACGGGTGCAGGAGCTAAGAGACCTGAGGTTCTCTACCCACAGTACCTGACACATACAGGCGCTGACAGTGTCTCTCTCCCTCTCTCTCTCCCACCTCTCTCTGGACCCCATTTCACTCACCCTCTTTCTCTTTCGATACCAATCCTGAATTTTCTCTGAATCCTTCTTGGTTGAATCACATCCTGTAGTATTTCAGGCTCCCTGTTTATAGGAGCAAGTCACATTTCTGTGGTATTTTCTATATCTTAATGTTTCAATTTGGAGCTTGGATTCTGTCAGGTAAATGTCATTTCTCACCATGAAAAGTGTGAACAATTGTAATGGAAAATGTGTCAGAAGCTGTTTCCTTTCGGACATTCCTGCATTGTGGAACTGTCAGTTATCTGTGCAGAGACAGGATATCGGGGTGTTTGAATGAAGTTGAAGGTTTTGGTTGATTGAATAGGGTGTGAAGTAGGTTGTGGATTGCGTCCCTGAAGGTCTTTGCAGCAGATGTCCTGATAGAATGAAGTGGTTTACCAATATCCTGACTAACATCAAAATTTTTAGACACATGGAAGAACAAGACTGGGGACAATATACAAAAGCCGAGACAGTCATGCAAAAGCAATAGTATGGTGAATGTATTTTGACGTTTTAATCTGAAGGCCTGAACTAATCATTGAAAAAGCAGGAGTTCAAATCCCACATTGGGCTCTTGTGAATTTGAATTTCTCTGAATAAAAAAAAAATCTGGAATAATAAATCCTCCAAGTTGAAATAATTCATTCTCACTGCTCTGACACTGATTTACCTTCAAGTAACTTTTTCCAGTCTACATTTTTAAAATCGCCTTCCAGCGGCCCAGCTTCATTCCCTAAAACTAAGTGCAAAACTGACCAATCTTTTGTTGGCCTTGCTACGTCCTGGCCTAAATAAGTTCCCCTGAATGCATACATCGAATCCTGCATCCTCTGTACTTTTTACACTAGTCTCAGTTATCAGTGCACGAATTAGGTCTGCACTAGACCCCGTTGCTGATTATATTACACATGGTCCTGTCTCTGCTATAAAAATGGCTTAAAAGGTGGAGGGAAAACCCTCCATTTTCTGCACAATATCGTGAGAAAAATGAGCAGGAGAAGGCCATTCAGTCCCTCGAGCCTGCTCTGCCGTTCAATACCATCATGTCTGCTCTGATTGTGGCATTAACTCCACTTTCCTGCCTGTCCCCCATAACTCTCGACTCCCTTGTTGATCATATATCTGTCTATCTCAGCCTTGAATATATTCAATGACCCAACCACCACTGCTCTCTGGGGAAGAGAATTCCAGAGTCAATCCACCCGCTGAGAGAAAAAATAATCTTCCTTAGCTCAGTCTTAAATGGGAAACCCTTTATTTATCAACTGTGCCCCTCGTTCTAGACTCCCCCAGAAGGGGAACATCCTCTCAGCACCCACCCCGTCAATTCTCCTCAGAATCTTGTATGTTTGAATCAGATCATCGCTCATTATTCTGAACTCGAGTAAGTATAGGCCCGAGCTGCTCAAACATTCCTCATAACCCTTCATCCTAGGAAGGTGCCGAGTGAAACTTCTCTGAACTGATTCCAATGCCTCAAGGCCTGACTATTTATCCACTTTTAAAGATGCCAAGCACTTTAACATTTCTCTCTCACTCTGTTCATCCAATCCAATATTTCACACTCCTCCTCTTTAACTACACTGTCTGCATCATTCCCTCTCATGTATGAATGCAGACACTATTATTCTGTTCTAACCATGCCCACATTCCCACCGACGTACACACATTCCCTTTTTGGTCCCTAATACTCTATTCTTAGTTATCCTCTTGCTCCAAATGTATTTATAAAACATCTGTGTGATTTCTTTGCTTTTACTTGGTAATATTATTTTCCAGCTATTTTTTGCTTTCCTAATTTGCTTTTTAATTTCACCCCTGAACTTTCTACACTCCTCTCGGCTTTCTGTGGTATTGAGCTCTCGGTATCTGACGTAAGCTTCCCTCTTGTGCCTTATCATACCCGGTTTGATATTTAACAGCCGAGGGACTCCAGATTTGGAAGTCTCACCCTGTTTGTCTTTGTGTGAACATATTTGTTCTCAATCCTCAGTAAATCTCACTGTTCTGATACTGATTGACCTTCAAGTAGCTGTTTCCAGTCTAATTTGCTAAACATCCCCCATCCCTGGAACCACCATCTCCTGTGTTCCCTCCAAAGGTCTCTCACATCCTTCCTAAAGTGTGGTGACCAGAATTGGATGCAATATTCTGGTCGTGGCCTAACCAGAGCTTTATTAATGTTCAGCATAACTTTCATGCTTTTGTACTCAAAACCTCGATTTATGAATCCCAAGATCCCAAATACTTTGCTGACTACTTTCTCAATATGTCCTGCCACCTTCAAAGCTATATGTACATGTACCCCCAGGTCCCTCTGAAACTGTGCACTCCCTAGAACTGGGCCACTAAGTCTATATTGCCTTTCCCTATCCCTTCTGCCGAAATATATCACCTCACATTTCCTTGTATTAAATTCCTTCTGCCACTTGTCTGCACATTCTGCTCACCTATCTCTGTCCTGTTGCAGTCGATTGGTAACATCCTCACTGTTTCCATCTCCTTCAAGTTTGGTATCATTGGCAAATATTGAAATTTTACTCTGTGTTCCAATATCCAAGTCATGACTCACTGTTTTCTGTCCTTTCAACAATTTTTGATCCAAGCTGACACTGGCCCTCCTATTCCATGAGCCTCAGTTTTGTTGACCAGATTTTTATGCGTTACTTTGTCAAGCGCTTTCTCAAAATCTATATGAAATCCATTACATTCTCTTCATCAGCCTTCTCTGTTACTTCATCAAATCTTTGCTGGCTTTCCCTAATTAACCTCTCCAAGTGCCTGTTGATTTTTTCTCTTTCAATTATTTCTGCAATTCTCCTTTTGAAAGCGACTATTGAACCTGTCTCCACTACTAACAGACTTTGCATTTCAAATCTGAAGCACACGTGTAAAAAAAAATCCTCAAGTCGCCAAAGATTTTTTTTTGCCCATCACCTTCAATCTGTGCTCTCTGGTTAACAATCCTTCAGCCATTGGAAGCAGTTTCTCTTTATTTCCTCTATCTCAAGCTTTCATGATTTTAAACACCTCAATCAAATCTCCTGTTAAGCTTCTCAAAGGGGAACAACCCCAGCTTCTCCAGTCTATCAGCGTAACTGTAGTAATCTCATCCCTGGAACCGTTTTAGTAAATCTCTTCAAAACATTCACCAAAGCCTCCATGCCCTTACTAAATTGTGGTCCAAGAATTATATACAATACTGCAGCCCAGGACAACTATTATTTGATAATGATTTTGCATCATTTCCTGGCCTTTACACTCTAGACCTGTTTATGAAGCTCAGGATCCCATCTGCTTTACTACCCCATCAACAAAGTGTGAAATTCTACCAGAACAATTGACCATTGCCCTTAGACATGAATCTGTGAGTCGTTCCAAGGCTGGCGGGAGGGTTTAGGGAGAACCCCAACCTGGTCAACTTTTTCAAACAGAAAACCATCAATGCATTCGCAGTGATATTAATAAAGCCCTTAGGAAGACAGGAGGAGACCATTCAGCCCTTCGAGCATGTTGTGCCCATTCACACAGCTCATGGCTGATTTGCTCCTTATCCACGTCGAACTGTCTCGGCTCCGTAAACATTAATACCCTTTCCGAACAAATCTCTACCGACAATCAGGAATTAATGTCAAGTCCTGCTAACACTGGGGAATTCCTTCCCTCAACCTTTCCACGTCTCTGTTGTAGGGTATTCCCAAGCGCAGAGGCACCTGCCGTAAATATCATAGTGTTTAAATGTTATTTGAGTAACCAGTAACGTATAATCTTTGTGAACAATGAAGAGGTTGCAAGGCATCATGGGGCTTAGCCAACTTGACCACATTCCACACAGGAGTTGAGTAACATAAATTCAAACAAAGACTCATTAAATGGAAAGCAGATGTCCTTGTGGAATGCTGACAAAGGTACCAGCCTGTAACGAGGTCAAGATAAGATGGTACACGTACATGAGACCCAAGGATAATGGATAAAAGGGAATGGAAAACATTATGAGTAATCCCCTATCTGTCTATGGGCCGGTTGTGCAGTCCCTCCATGCCGAGTAACCACTTCTATTGGCTCTAATAATCAATGTATATGATCTATAATCGTTGTGATTGGACCATGTCCAGCCAGGATGGGCTGAGTAACTGCTTGAAAATGTATAAGTATTGATGATTTTCCTTTGTTCAGTGGAGAGGCATCTGGACAGCCCAGTGACCTGCTCCCCGCTGGCACAATAAACTGTTTGACATTGGAGCAGACCTGAGTGTCGAGTGATTCTTCTAGATTCATTCCCGCTAACAGTTTCCACCTCTCATTCCTGCTTAAAGACGTTCCTTAAAACTAACTCTTTGACCTAGCTTTTGATCATCAGCCTTAATCTCTCCTTATGTGGGTTTGGTGTCAGATTTTGTTTTATAATGCACATTGTGTAGCATCTTTCGAACATTTTATTTCTCACCTTCTCCTTCACCCCATCTCTCTCTCTCTCTCTCTTTCTCACCCTCACCCCATCACTCTCACTCTCTCTCTCTCTCACTCTCTCTCCTCCTCATCTCTAAGACAAGAATATCCTTCCTTCAGTCCAGAGACCAGGACTGTACAGAGTACTTCAGGTGCGGGCTCACCAAAGCATGTACCATTACAAAAAGACTCCCTGTCTCACTGTGGTTACTGCCCCTCTCACGTTCTCCATCTGCTGGTGTCCCTGTGTCACTGTGTTTACTGCCCCTCTCAATATTTCCATATGCTGGTCCTCGTCCCAAAGCAGTTACTGCCCCCTCTCACCATCTCCATCTTCTGGTCTCCATATCTCACTGCATTTGGAGGCCCCTCTCTCCTTCTCCATCTGCTTGTGTCCCTGTCCAACTGCAGTTACTACCCCTTCTCACATTCTGCATCTGCTGGTGTTCCTATCTCACTGCAGGTAATGCCCCATCTCACGATCTCCATCTGCTGGTGTCTGTCTTACGGCAGTTTTTGCCCCCTCCTCATCATCTCCATCTGCTATTGTCCCTGTCTCGCTGCAGATATAGTCCCCTCTCACCTTCTCCATTTGCTGGAGTCCCTTTCTCACTGCAGTTACAGCTCCCTTTCACTATCTCCATCTGCTGGTGTCTGTCTTACTGCAGTTTTAGCCACCCCTCACCATCTCCATCTGCTGCTGTTAATGTCGCACTGCCGTTACTGCCACCTCCCACAATTCCCATCTATCGGTGTCATAGTCTCCCTGCATTTCCTGCCCCCTTTCACCAACTCCATCTGCTGTTGGACCTGTGCCACTGACGTTACTGCCCCGCTCACCACTTCCGTCTGCTAGTGTCCTGGTTTCACTGCAGTGACTTCCCCCTCTCACCATCTCCATCTGCAGGTGTCGCTGTGTAACAGCAGGTACTACCCCTCTCACCATCTCCATTTGCTGGTGTCCCTGTGTCACTGCATTTACTGCCCCTGCCACCATTTCCATATGCTGGTGTTCTTGTCCCAATGCAGTTACTGCGCCCTCTCACCATCTCGATCTGCTGGAGTCCCAGTCTCACTGCATTTATTGTCCCCTTTCACCATCTCTATCTGTTGGAGACACAGTCTGACTGCCGTTACTGCACCCTCTCACAATGACCATACGTCAGTGTCCCTACTTCACTGCAGTTACTGACCCTTCTCACCACCTCCATCTGCTGGTGTCCCTATCTCACTGCAGATATTCCCCCTTTTCTCACCATCTCTATCTGCTGCTGTCCCAATCTCACTGAAGTTACTGCATCCCACTAACAATTTCCAGCTGCTTGTGTCCCTGTCCAACTGCAGTTACTGCCCCTTCTCACATTCTGCATCTGCTGGTGTTCCTATCTCACTGCAGGTACTACCCCTCTTCACTTCATCTACAATGCATGGAATAAACAGGATTGAAAGCTTCTACGAGACAAACCTCACAATCATTGAAATTCTTTCTTCTGGGATTATAAAGTACGCTGTTAGATTGTGGGATTATATAATAATGAATAAAACACCAACATCAGCGCTGCAACCGATAATCTACAGATAAATGGAAATAATCTTGATTCCAACTGATAGAGTGTAAACCAATAAAACATCACATCAATACTTTCAATTTTACAATGTGGTCCAGTGACAGTGAAGGTTCCACAGTGAAGCAGAGAAGGAGATGTGAAATATTCAGCAGAAAACTCAGTTCAGGAGCCAGACCTCTGAAGTAGCGTCAGACACACACAGAATGAAATAATATTGTGTAACAGTGATAACCAATAACTACATTGAAATCCATGTTAAAATTCACCACATTATTGAGGATGGAGGGCATTGTGTTGTGCCTTTGTAACACCGGGACTGTGAGATGTCTCATTAACAATCACCAAAAAAGCAATCATTAAAAAATGTTCCAGGACCGGTTAGATCCAAATGGTGAAACTATGAATTTCTCCAGATGATCTGATTCTTGATCCTGACCGAGACAACTGATTTAAATACATTCAATACACAGCATAATCCAGCAACAATGGCAGGGTTACTTATACCAATACAATTAAAATAGATCCTGCAAGACCGAATTGCTGGAAAAGAACAGGTGGTTGTGTAAAACACACAGTGAGAAATAATACCGAGTATAGCAGCACAGTTAATATGTATTTACACCATTAACAGCTGACGAGGAACTCCAATTTCTGCAAGTACAGGATAATAAATGCGTTCTATCTGAAAAATAACTGAATATCCCATTTCTGTGAGAAGCAGAGACCTCTGTTAGTCTGGAACCCACAGGTCCAGCAGCCACTCTGAGCCGATCCATTCCAGTAGGTCCTGATTTATACAGGGGATAAGTCTCCACTGGCACAGTTATACCCCTGATCATTACCATGATTTACACTCACCTGAACAAACAGATTACATCAGCAGCTTTGACTCTGGTAAATAATGTGGTGGATAAAACACAATCATTTCAATGTCAATGACACTTTCTCAGTGTGACCTCTCCCGGGAATAAACCTGAAATCTGTCCTCATACTGGACGGATGCTACAATTATGAATGGCGTCATTTACATTTTCCATATTATTGTAATAACCTTGTTCACTCTTGTCGTTTTGATTGTAAATGTAACTGATATGTCTGCAGTGGACACTGAATCCAGGGACAAAATCAATCCCGTTTCACTCTGTTCCTGCCTTTTCCCACTTAAAATGTGAACTTTGATTCTCTGATTTGGGACCATGTTCGGGGTTACAGCCGAGAATTACTGTGGGTGATACTGGGGGCAGATACTGTACACGTCCAATGGGGAGGCAGTCGCGTAGTGATAATATCACTTGGTTAGTAATCCAAAGGCTTTTATACTCTATGCCTCTGTTTACAAAGCCTGGGATCCCAAATGTCTTTTAACTACTTTCTCAACTCGCCCTGCCACCTTCAATTTGTGCACAGATATCCCCTGGTCTCTCTGTTCCTGCACCCACTTCACCTACTATCCTTTATCTTATATTGCCTCTCCTCATTCTTCCTACAAATGTACATCATTTTACACTTCTCTGCACCACTTTTCATCTGCCACATGACCATCCCTGATGATAAACTGTTAAGTGTTGGTGTTCAGAGGGATTTGGCTGTCTTTGTACACAAATCAAACAAAGTTACAAAGCTGGTGCAAAAAGGAAGGAAAATGGTTTCTTGCTCTTTTTTGCAAGGGGATTGGAGTACAAGAGTAAGGAAGGCTTGCTGTAATTTCTGTGACCATAACTAGAATACAGTGCACAGGTTTAGTCTCCGTACCTAGGAAAGGATATTCTTATCTTACAGGCAGTAGAACAAAGGATAACTAGATAGTGGAGGAGTAGACTTGAGGGGCCTTATGGCTTACTCCTGCTCTTACTTTATCTGCTCTTAGGTTCTCATAACAGAGAGGGACAGGAGGGCAGGGAGGTATAGAAAGAGGGAGGGGGAGAGAGAGTGAACACACAGGAAACACGCAAGTGAACACCACCACCTCAAGTTTCCCTTCAAGTTACAAGCCATCCTGACTTGAAATGAGATCACTGCTCCTTCACTGTCATTGGGTCAAAATCCTGCCACTCCCTTCCTAACATCACTGTAGTTGTAGCTGCACCACACGGACAGCAGTGGTTCAAGAAGAAGGCTCACCACCACCTACTGAAGGGCGATTAGGGATGGGGAATAAATACTGGCCGAGCCAGTAATGCACATATCCAACATATGAATAACAAAAATTAAAATTTGAGATTGAGTCAGTTAAGGAGATATTAGACAAAACGACCAAAATCTTGGTCAGAGGTTGGTTTGAGGATGAGTCTTCAAACATGAAAGAGGGGTAGTGAGACGGAGAGGTTTAGGAAAGGAATTTCAGAGCTAGGGACTAGGCAGCTTGAAGGCACGGTCACCAACAGTGAAACGATGAAAATTGGTGTTGTTCAAGAATTAGAGGAAAGCAGATATTGGAGAATTGTGGAGCTGGAAGAGATTGCAGAGATAGGGAGGGGACACTTGTGGAAGAAAATTCCAAACTTCTACTATCCTTGGATCAAACAAAGAACAAAGAACAAAGAACAGTACAGCACAGGAACAGGCCATTCGGCCCTCCAAGCCTGCGCCGATATTGATGCCTGCCTAAACTAAAACCTTCTGCACCTCCAGGGACCGTATCCCTCTATTCCCATCCTATTCATGTATTTGTCAAGATATCTCTTAAACGTCGCTATCGTACCTATTCCACAAACCTCCCCCCCCCCCTCCCCCCACCCCGGCAGCAAGTTCCAGGCACTCACCACCCTCTGTGTAAAGAACTTGCCTCGCACATCCCATCTAAACTTTGCCACTCTCACCTTACACCTCTGTCCCCTAGTAACTGACTCTTCCACCCTGGGAAAAAGCTTCTGACTATCCACTCTGTCCATGCCGCTTATAACTTTGTAAATCTCTATCATGTCGCCCCTCCACCTCCGTCGTTCCAGTGAAACAATCCGAGTTTATCCAACCTCTCCTCATAGCTAATGCCCTCCAAACCAGGCAACTTCCTGACAAACCTCTTCTGTACCCTCTCCAAAGCCTCCACGTCCTTCTGGTAGTGTGGCAACCAGAATTGCACGCAGTATTCTAAGTGTGGCCTAACTAAAGTTCCGTACAGCCGCAGCATGACTTGCCAATTTTTATACTTTATGCCCCGACCGATGAAGGCAAGCATGCCGTATGCCTTCTTGACTACCTTATCTACCTGTGTTGCCACTTTCAGTGACCAGTGGACCTGTACAACCAGATCTCTCTGCCTGTCAATACTCCTAAGGGTTCTGCCAAATACTGCATACCTGCCACCTGTATTAGACCTTCCAAAATGCATTACCTCACATTTGTCCGGATTAAGTTCCATCTGCCATTTCTCCGCCCAAGTCTCCAACTGATCTATATCCTGCTGTATCATCTGACAATCCTCATCATTATCCACAACTCCACCAACCTTTGTGTCGTCCGCATACTTACTCATCCGACCAGCTACATTTTCCTCCAAATCATTTATATATACTATAAACAGCAAAGGTCCCAGCACTGATCCCTGCGGTACACCACCAGTCACTTCCCTCCATTCAGAAAAGCACCCTTCCACTGCTACCCTCTGTCTTCTATGACCGAGCCAGTTCCGTATCCATCTTGACAGCTCACCTCTGATCCCATGTGACTTCACCTTTTGTACCAGTCTGTCATGGGGGACCTTGTCAAAGGCTTTACTGAAGTCCATATAGATAACATTCACTACCCTTCCTTCATCAATCATCTTTGTCACTTCTTCAAAAATCTTAATCAAATTAGTAAGACACGACCTCCCTTTAACAAAACCATGCTGCATCTCGCTAATAAGTTCGTTTGTTTCCAAATGGGAGTAAACCCTGTCCCGAAGAATCCTCTCCAATAATTTCCCTACCACTGACGTAAGGCTCACCGTCCGATAATTTCCTGGATTATTCTTGCCACCCTTCTGAAACAAAAGAACAACATTGGCTGTTCTCCAGTCCTCTGGGACCTCACCTGTAGCCAATGAGGATGCAAAGATTTCTGTCAAGGCCCTAGCAATGTCTTCCCTTGCCTCTCTCAGTATTCTGGGGTAGATCCCATCGGGCCGTGTGGACTTATCTACCTTAATGCTTTGTAAGATGCACAACACCTCCTCCTTTTTAATAATGACATGACCGAGACTATCTACACTCCCTTCCCTAGACTCATCATCCACCAAGTCCTTCTCTTTGGTGAATACTGATGCAAAGTACTCATTTAGTACCTCGCCCATTTCCTCTGGCTCCACACATAGATTCCCTTCTCTGTCCTTGAGTAGGCCAACCCTTTCCCTAGTTACCCTCTTGCTCTTTATATACGTATAAAAAGCCTTGGGATTTTCCTTAATCCTGTTTGCCAATGACTTTTCATGACCCCTTTTAGCCCTCCTGTCTCCTTGCTTAATTTCCTTCCTACTGTCTTTATATTCCTCAAGAGGTTCGTCTGTTCCTAGCCTTCCAGCCCTTATGAATGCTTCCTTTTTCTTTTTCACTAGGCTCACAATATCCCGTGTTATCCAAGGTTCCTGAAACTGGCCAAACTTATCCTTCTTACTCACAGGAACATGCTAGTCCTGGGTTCGAATCAACTGACGTTTGAAAGACTCCCACATGTCAGATGTTGAGTTACCCTCAAACAGCTGCCCCCAATCTAAATTCTTCAGTTCCTGCCTAATATTGTTATAATTAGCCTATCTCAATTTCGCACCTTTATCCGAGGACTACTCTTATCCTTATCCACAAGTACCTTAAAACTTATGGAATTATGGTGTGTGGAATTATGTGTGTAGAAGTGTTTCTAAACTTCACTCTTGAAAGCTTTTTAGACTAATGTTCGATTTTTCGACTCTGTCCCACGTCTAAGACCCCCCTCCCAACTAGTGAGATGATTTTCGTTCTCTCTACCCCATCAGTTTCATTATTATTGTAAAGTTGATCAGTTCACCCCTTAACCTGCTAAATTCCAGGGATTCAGAGGAAATCTCCGTCCACACTGTCCCATCAAATGTTGCCATTATCGCCGTTCCTTCACTGTCGCTCGGTCAAAATCCTGGAACTCCCTTCCTCACAACACTGTGGGTGCACCTTCCCCACATGGACTGCAGCAGTTCAAGAAGGCAGCTCACCACCACATTCTGAACGGGCAATTACGGATGGGCAATAAATGCTGGCCTGGCCAGTGACGCCACATCCCATGAATGAATGAAAGAAAAAGTAATCGACCGTGTACAGTCTCGTATCAGGCTGTGAAGAAGCAGAGCATGATCAGTACACAACGGGTAAACGAGAGCGATTAACTCCTGTCTGCTACTGGGAAGAGAGGCTGACCTTAATATCAAGGCAGCATTTGACCGAGTGTGGCATCGAGGATCCCGGGTAAAATTGAAGTCAGTGGGAATCAAGTGGAAAACTCTTTGCTGGTTGGAGTCATACCGAGCACAAAGGAAGATGGTTGAGGTTATTGGAGGTCAATCATCTCAGTTCCAGGCCATCACTGCAGGAGTTCATCAGGGTAATGTCCTCATCCCAACCATCTTCAGCTGAGATCCCAGCAGAAAATGCTGGATATACTGAGCAGGGCAAGCAGGATCTGTGGCGAGAGAAACTGAGTTAGTGATTCAGCTCAATGGTTTCCAGATTTCCAGCATCCACAGTATTTTGCCTCAAATAATGAAGCAATCCATAGCCACATGCATCAAGATCCGGACAACATTCAGGCTTGGGCCGACGAGTGGCAATATTATTCACGTGACCCCAGTGCCAGGCAATGACCATCTGCAATGCGAGAGAATCCAACGACCTCGCCATGGCATTCAAAGCACTATCCCATCGCTGAATCCACCAGCATCAACATCCTGGGGAAACATTGACATCAAACTTAACTGAATGAATCACATCAATAGTTATTTCACCATCTCTCTGAGAAAGAGACACAAATAAAGAATGTGATGGGACCTTTACAGAACCTCAGTAATTTGTTCCAACCGTTGCTAACGATAGAAATTAAGGATTATATTAGAGCAAATCAAGAGGCATGTAACGTTAGCCCCTTTATAACTGTATCTGTGAGTTTAGATTGCCTCTCCTCCTTCTTCCTACCTGTGGAGGTGGATTATGTGGGCATGGTTCTTAATGAATACTTTGTTTCTGTCTTCATAAAAGAGGGGGATTGATGCAGACATTCTAGTTTAAGAGGAGGGTGTGAAATATTGCATGGGATAAACAGAGTGAGAGGGAAATGTTAAGGTGTTTGGCAGTTTTGCTGGTGAATAAATGGTCAGACCTGGATGCATTGGAATCCGTTCAGAGAAGGTTCACTGGGCTGGTTCCTGGGATGAAAGGGCTGTCTTATGAGGAATGGTTGACCAGGTTGAGCCTATATTCATTGGAGTTTAGAAGAATGAGAGGTGATCTTAGTGAAACATAAAAGAATCTGAGGGACTTTACAGGGCGGATGCTGGGTAGATGTTCCCCTTGTGGGGAAGTCTAGAACTAGGGGGCACAGTTTACAAATAATGAGTCTCCTATTTAAGACTGAATAAGGAGGATTTTTTTTTCTCTCAGCGGCTGGTTAGACTCTGGAATTCTCTTCCCCAGACAATAGTGGAGATTGGGTCATTGAATCTATTCAAGGCTCATTTAGACAGATTTATGACCAAAAGGTTATGGGGGGGGGGGCAGGCATGAAAGTGGAGATAAGGCCACGATCAGATCAGTCATGATCTTATTGAATGGCAAAGCAGGCCCGAGGGGCTGTATGGCCTACTCCTACTCCTATTTATTTTGTTCTTGTGTACAAAATGGAGGGTGTTCTCGCCAGATGCGTAAAATGGAGAGCGAGCCCACATGCACCTCACACATTTTAAACCAATTTTTATAGCAGAGACAGGGCCATGTTTAAGATGGGGTCCAGTGCAGTCCTAACTCGTGCATTTATAACTGAAGCCAGTGTAAAAGGTATCAATGATGTAGAATCTTTCAAATGCATTCTGGGAGACTTTTTTAGGCCAGTAGGTAGCAAGAACAAGAGATGCATCAGTCCAACACTTAGTTTTCGGGAATGAAGCTGGGCCACTGGAAGGCGAGTTACATAAAAATGGACTGAGAAAAGCTACTTGAAGGTAAATCAGTGTCAGAGCAGTGAGCATGAATCATTTCATCTTGGAGGATTTATTATTCCAGATTTTTTATTTATTTTCAGAGAAATTCAAGTCCACAAAAGACATTCACCTTCCTACTGTTGTCTGACTGTCTCGGCTTTTGTATATTGTTCCCAAACTTTTTCTTTCATGTGTATAATGTTAGTCACACATTGGTGAACTACTTCAATCTCTCAGGACACACCATCCTGACTTGGAACGATATCGCCGTTCCTTCACTGTCGCTGGGTCAAAATCCTGGAACTCCCTTCCTTACAGTGCTCTGGGTGTACCTAGCTCACATGGACTGCAGCGGTTCAAGAAGGTAACTCACCACTGCCTTCTCAAGAGCAATTAGGGATGGGCAATAAATGCTGGCCTGGCCAGCGACACCCACATCCCATGAATAAATAAATATTTAAAAAAATACATCTACTGTAAAGACCTTCAGTTGTGTGTATCAGCAAGTGACGCAATCCACAATCTAATTCACACCCTATTCTATCAACCAAACTCTTCAACTTCATTCACACACCCCTACCTCCTGTCTCTGCACAGATAACTGACAGGTCCACAATGCAGGAATGTCAGAATGGAAAGAAAGAAACGTGAGCTGTTATTTTAAACATTCAGACTGAAATATTTCCGGGTCCTACTCAGCCAATACGTATTCAGAGAAAAGTCAGGATAGGTATTGAAAGCGAAAGATACTGAGTGAAATAGAAAGACAGAGAGAGAGACCGTCTGCTCCTGTGTGTGTAAGGTACTGTGGGTAGAACGTCAGGTCTCTCCGTTCCTGCACCGTGTTAACATTGTACTATTTAGTTTAGATTGCCTCTCCCACAGTCTTGCTTCCAAAATTCATCACTTCACATATCTCAACATTGAAGTACACCTGCCATGCGTCTGTCCAATTCACCAGAGTACAAATAGCTCCCTGAAGTCTGCTACTATTCTCTTCTCTCTTTACTGCATTTCCAAAGTTTTGTGTCACAGAAACATAGAAAAATAGGAACAGGAATAGGCCATTCGACCCTTCAAGCCTGTTCCGCCATTCAATACGATCATGGCTTATCATCCAACCTCAGTAACCTGCTCCCGCTTTCTCCCCGTATCTCTTGATCCCATTAACCCTAAGAACTATATCTAATTCTTTCTTGAATATATTTAATGATTGGGACTGTACTGCTTTCCGTGGTAGAGAATTCCACAGGTTCATCAGTCTCTGGGTGAATAAAGCTCTCTTCATCTCAATCCTAAATGGCTTACCCCTTATCCTTAAAATGTAACCCCTGGTCGTGGACTCCCCCGCCATCGGGAACATCCTCCCTGCATTTAGTCTGTCCAGTCCTGTTAGAATTTGGTAGCTTTCTATGAGATCCCCTCTCATTCATCTAAAATTTAGCGAATATAAGCCGAATCGACACAATCTGTCTTCATACGTCAGCCCCAGGAATCAGTCTGGTAAACCTTCACTGCACTCCCTCCATAGCCAGAACATCCTTCCTCAGATATGTGGACCAAAACTGCACACAGTACTGCAGATGTGGTCTCACCAAGGCCCTGTATAATTGCAGCAAGACAGCCTTGCTCCTGTACTCGAATCCTCTCGCTATGAAGGCCAACATACCATTTGCCTTCTTAACTGCCTGCTGCATCTGTCAGCTCACTTTCAGCGATGCTGCACAAGGACGCCAAGGTCTCGCTGCACCTCCCCCTTTCCCAATCCATCGCCGTTCAGATAATAATCTGCCTTTCTGTTTTTGCTACCAAAGTGGATAACCTCACATTTATCCATATTATACTGCATCTGCCATGTATTTGCCCAATCACTTAACCTATCCAAATCATACTGGAGCTTCTCTGCATCCACCTCACAGCTCACATTCCTTTGATGTTCTGCCCTGTAAACCCAAGCCAGGTAATTAATATGCAAGCACAAGAGCAGTGGTCCCATACGAACCTGTGCGGGACATCACTCGATACCTCCCTCCGGTCTGAAACAACCGTTCACCACTACTCTCTGTGTTCTTTCTCTTGGCCAATGCTAGATACAGAAGTGACGGAGGCATTGAGAGACAGAGAAGCAGAGAGAGGGAGGAGAGAGGGAGGGAGAGAAAGAGAGAGAGGAGAGAGCGAGGGAGGGAGAGATAGAGAGAGAGGTACGCATAGAGAGAGAGAGGGTGGGAGAAAGAGCAAGGGAGACAGAGAGACTTAGAGAGGGAGAATGACAGAAGCATGGAGTGATCGAGTGACAGAAACAGGGATAGGGAGGAAGAGATAGACGGAGGGAGAGGGAAAGAGAGAGACAGAGACAGGACGCGAGAGAGAGAGAGGGAGAAGAGAGGGAGACAGAGGCAGAGCAAGGGAGACAGAGAAGCATGGAGTGAGAGAGCGACAGAAACAGAGAAGGAGGAAAAGATAGAGAGAGATGGAGAGAGGGAGACAGAGAGATGGAGAGGGTGATGGAGAGAGAGCCAGAGAGGAAGGCTCACAATATCCTGCGTTATCCAAGGTTTCCAAAACTTGCCAAACGTATCCTTCTTACTCACAGGAACATGCTGGTCCTGGATTCTAATCAACTGACGTTTGAAAGAATCCCACATGTCAGATGTTGATTTACCCTCAAACAGCCGCCCCCAATCTAAATTCTTCAGTTCCTGCCTAATATTGTTATAATTAGCCTACCCCTAATTTAGCACCTTCACTCGAGGACTACTCTTATCCTTATCCACAAGTACCTTAAAACTTATGGAATTATGGTCACTGTTCCCGAAATGCTCCCCTGCTGAAACTTAGACCGCCTGGCCGGGCTCGTTCCCCAATACCAGGTCCGGTACGGCCCCATCCCTAGTTGGATTATCTATGTATTGTTTCAAGAAGCCCTCCTGGATGCTCCTTATGAATTCTGCCCCATCCATGCCCCTAGCAATAAATGAGTCCCAGTCAATATCGGGAAAATTAAAATCACCCACCACTACAACCCTGTTCCCTTTACATCTTTCCAAAATCTGTCTACATATCTGCTCCTCTATCTCCCGCTGGCTGTTGGGAGGCCTGTAGTAAACCCCCAACATCGTGACTGCACCCTTCCTATTCCTGAGCTCCACCAATATTGCCTCGCTGCATGACCCCTCCGAGGTGTCCTCCCGCAGTACAGCTGTGATATTCTCCTTAACCAGTAAAGCAACTCCCCCACCCCTTTTACATCCCCCTCTATCCCGCCTGAAGCTTCTAGATCCTGGAACATTTAGTTGCCAATCCTGTCCTTCCCTCAACCAAGTCTCTGTAATAGCAACAACATCATATTTCCAAGTATTAATTCAAGCTCTAAGTTCATCTGCCTTACCTGTTATACTTCTTGCATTGAAACAAATGCACTTCAGAACACCAGTCCCGCTGTTCACCGCAACATCTCCCTGCCTGCTCTTCCTCTTAGTTTTAGTGGCCTTATTTACTCGTTCCCTTCATTTATTTCACTTGCTGTCCTACTGCTCTGGTTCCCACCCCCCTGCCACACGAGTTTAAACCCTCCCGAGTGACGCTAGCAAACCTCGCAGCCAGGATATTTGTGCCCCTCCAGTTTAGATGCAACCCGTCCTTCTTGTACAGGTCCCATCTGTCCCTGAAGAGATCCCAATGGTCCAGATATCTGAAACCCTCCCCTCTACACCAGCTGTTCAGCCACGTGTTTAGCTGCACTACCTTTATATTTCTAGCCTCACTGGCACTTGGCACAGGGAGTAATCTTGAGATTACTACCCTGGAGGTCCTGTTTTTTAACTTTCTACCTAACTCCAGAAACTCCCCCTGCAGGTCCTCATCACTCTTCCTGCCTATGTCGATGGTACCGATGTGTACCACAACCTCTGGCTGTTCACCCTCCCCCTTCAGAATGCCCTCTGTCCGTTCAGAGACATCCTTGACCCTGGCACCAGGGAGGCAACATACCGTCCTGGAGTCTCTTTCACGTCCACAGGAGTGCCTATCTGTGCCCCTGACTATAGGGTCCCCTACAACTATTGCTCTTCTGCGCTTTGTCCCTCCCTGCTGAACAACAGTGCCAGCCGTGGTGCCACTGCTCTGGCTGCTGCTGTTTTTCCCTGATAGGCCATCCCCCTCAACAGTATCCAAAATGGAATACTTGTTGGAGAGGGGAATAATCACAGGGGTTTCCTGCACTGACTGCCTGTCCCTTCTAGCGGTCACCCATCTATCTGCCTACACCTTGCGTGAAACAACTTCTGTAAAACTCCTGTCTATGAAACTTTCTGCCACTTGCATGCTCCTAAGTGCATCCAATTGCCGCTCCAACCGAGGAAGATGAATAAAACATCCCAAAGGGATGGAACAGGCTCGAGGGGCCGAACGGCCTCATACAGTCTTCGTAAGGGCGCTATTGATATTACAAACTGAAATAAACAAGGTCGTGATGATAATTTTGAATAAATAAAAGGGAATGAATTAACAATAGATTCTCCTTTAAGATTACTCATCCTATCGCCTCCTAATGTGTTATAGTACTGTCTGATTCTATGGTCCTCTTCTGAGAGAGAGAGAGAGAGAGAGAGAGAGATAGAGAGATGGGGTGAGAAACAGAGATAGGGTGAGGGAGAGAGAAAAAGAAAGGTACAGAGATGGGTGAGGGAGAGAGACAGAGACAGAGACAGGGAGAGAGATGGGGTGAGAGAGATAGATAGAGACAGGGTGAGGGAGGGAGAGAGACATGTCAGGAGGACAGAGAGAGTCTGGCTGAGGGACAGAGATAGAGAGACACAGTTAGGGAGAGGGTGACGAATAAATTGTCTCAAAGAGGTAGGACGGGCTCGAGGGGCCGACCGACCTCCTCCTGTCTTCCTAACGGCTTTATCCATTTACATTTGAACTAAACAAGATCGTGATGATAATTTTTAGCAAATGAAATGGGTTTAATTAACAGCAGGTTCCCCTTTAAAATTATGAATCCGAATTCACAATATTACTTGTGTGAATTTGAGGTTCTCAGATAAGTTGCAGTTTATTAACATCACTGAATAATTAAATATTGGAAGATTCAATGTCACTTTGTTCCCATCCTTGTTCAAACTCCTACTGACTCACTCGAAGGTTTAAACCGAAGGAGCAGCTCTGACGGTGCAGGGTCCCTTTAAGAGGTTGGGACTGACCCTCTCCCTGCTTCCTCCCCCAGAACCCCTCGGGGTCACAGCGCCGGGTCAGAGGTCACAGACTGCATGGACACTGGGATTGACCCATCACCCCCTGACCCTAAAGACAAGAAAAGAAAAACACAAATTCTCCTGGCCCCTGTGAAATTAGATTAACAATAAATTTAAACCCCAAGAGTGGAATATAAAAGGAGGAAAGAGAGATTTTGATGTCTGCAAAAGCATTATTTACACAGAGGGGAGTGTTTGTGTTTATCTGTCTAAGTTGGTTAATGTGAATAAGTGTCTCTCTGTGTGGGTTTCTCTCTCGCTCGGGCAGTGGGAATGGCTGTGCCGGGATATGGATGTGTTTGTGTGAGTGTGTGTTTGTGTGTGTGTGTGTGTGTGTGTGTGTGTGTGTGTGTGTGTGTGTGTGTGTGTGTGTGTGTGTGTGTGTGTGTGTGTGTGTGTGTGTGTGTGTGTGATAATCTGGACATGTTAGCCTGCCTGTGTTTATATGCCTGCCCTTGTGTCTGATGCAAAGCATGATAAAACAAAAGCTGAGACCAAACCCACATCAGGAGAGATTAAGGCTGATGACCAAAAGCTTGGTCAAAGAGGTTAATTTTAAGGAACGTCCTTAAGCAGGTATGAGAGGTAGAGAGGCGGAGAGGTCAATCTTTGATTTAAAAATGAACAATTAATTTCAGAATCATAGAGTCAAACAGCACAGAAACAGGCCATTCGGCCCATCGTGTCTGTCCCGGCCATCAAGCACCTATCTATTCTAATCCCATTTTCCAGAACTTGGCCCATATCCTTGTATGCTCTGGCGTTTCAAGTTCACATCTCAATACTTCTTAAATTTTGTGAAGGTTTCTGCCTCTACAACACTTTCAGGTAGTGTGTTCCAGATTCCAACCACCCTCAGGGTGAAAGAAGTTTTCCTCAAATCCCTTATAAACCTCCTGCTCCTTACCTTAAACCTATGCCTCCTAGTTATTGATCCCTCCACTAAGGGAAACAAATTCTGCCTATCTATCTTATCAAAGCCCCTCATAATTTTCTATCCCTCAATCAGGTCCCCCATCAGCCTTCTGTGATCTAAGGAAAACAACCCTAGCCTATCCAGTCTCTCTTCATAGCTGAAATGCTCCAGCCCAGGCAATGTCCTGGTGAATCTCCTCTGTACTCTCTCCAGTGCAATCATATCCTTCCGATAGTGTGGTGACCAGAACTGTACACAGTACTCCAGCTATGGCCCAACTTGCGTTTTATACAGCTCCATCATAACCTCCCTGCTCTTATATTCTATGCCTCGGCTAATAAAGCAAGTAGCCCCTATGCCTTCCTAACCAACTTATCTACCTGTGCTGCTGCCTTCAGTGATCTGTGGACGAGTACACCAAGATCCCTCTGACCCTCTGTACTTCCTAGGGTCCTACCATCCATTGTATATTCCCTTGCCTTATTAGTCTTCCCAAAATGCATCACCTCACACTTCTCAGAATTAGATTCCATTTGCCACTACTCCACCCATCTTATCAGCCCATCTATATTGTCCAGTAGTCTGAGGCTTTCCTCCTCACTATTTACAGCACCAACAATTTTTGTGTCATCTGAGAACTTGCTGATCATACCTCCTATATTCGCGTCGAAATCATTAATTTACACTACAAACAGCAAGGGTCCCAGCACCGATCCCTGAGGTACACCACTGGTCACTGGCTTCGCAAAAACAACCCTCGACCATTACACTCTGCCTCCTGCCACTAAGCCAGTTTTGGATCCAATTTGCCAAATTGCCCTGGATCCCATGGGTTCTTACCTTCTTAACTAATCTCCCATGCGGGACCGTATCAAATGCCTTCCTGAAGTCCATGTAGACTACATCAACTGCTTTACCCTCATCTACACATCTAGTCACCTCCTAGAAAATATTCAATCAAGTTTGTTAGACAAGATCTCCCCCTGACAAAGCCATGCTGACTATCCCTGCTTAATCCCTGCCTCTCCAAGTGGAGATTAATCCTGTCCCTCAGAATCTTTTCGAATACTTTCCCTACCACTGATGATAGACTCACCAGCCTGTATTTACCTTCTTGAATAATGGTACCACATCCTCTGGTACCTCTCCTGTGCCGGAGAGGATTTGAAAATTTGCGTTAGAGCCCCTTCTATCTCCTCCTTACCTCACATAACAGCCCTGGATACATCTCATCTGGGCCTGGGGATTTATCCACTTTCAGGCCCTCTACAACAGCTAATACTTCCTCCTTTTCAATGCAAATATGTTCAAGTATATCACAATCCGCCTCCCCGATCTCTACACCTACATCGTCCTTCTCCATAGTAAACACAGATGAAAACTCATCAGTTAAAACCTCACCGATGTCCTCCAGGTCCACACACAGACTGGCACTCTGGTTCCTAATGGGCCTTACTCTTTTCCTGGTTATCCTCTTGCCCTTAATATATTTATAAAATGTCTCAGGATGTTCCTTTATCTTGCCCGCCAGTGCTTTTTCATGTCCCCTTTTCACTATCCGAATTACTTTTTTAAGTACCCCCCACCACCCCCCACCCCGACCCCACCCCTACATTTTCAATACTCCTCTAGGGCCTCCACTGTTTTCAGGGCTTTGAATCTGCCATAAGCCTCCTTTTTCTTTCCTTACCCGATGCTCTATATCCTTAGACCGGTTGGCCTTACCGTTCACCTTTATGGGAACTTGTTGGCCCTGAACTCCAATTATTTTCTTTTTGAATGGCTCCCAATGGTCTAATGTAGACTTTCCGACAAGCAGAAAATTTAACAGGACTGTTTTTATTGACGTCCCATAGCAGTTCTAAAATGATTCTTCTCAATTTCCAGGAGTTCCTTATTCTGTCATTTCTTACCTTTCATACGCACATAGTTAAAACAATTAGACGATGCAGTTGAAATATAAAGTCACCCCTGCCCCCCTCTCGCACATGTCGCACCCTCCACAACTAGAGGTACAGGTTTCCTCTGCAGTCATTTGGTGAACCCAGCAGCCTTCAGCAGTGGAAAATAATTTTGGATTGCCGACCAGACCACACTATACAGGCGGGGAAGATCATATTCCAACCAAACATTCTCAAAGGATTCTCAATTCTTCCAGATTTGGTTATGAATCTAAGAAATAGCAGCAGGAGGATGCCATACATCCCCTTGAGCCTGCTCCGCCACCACTAAGAACATGGCTGACCTTCTACCTCAAATCCACTTTCCCACCCTATCCCCATATCCCTTGATTTCCTCACTGCCCCAAAAGTTTACTGCTCTCAGTCTTGAATCTGCTCATCGACTGATCATCCACAGCCTCCTTGGGGCAGAGAATTCCAAACAATCCCAACCCTCTGAGTGAAGAAATGTCTCCTCATTCCAGTCCCAAATGGTCGAGCCCCTATCCTGAGACTATGAATTCCTAGTTCTAGACTCTTCAACCAGGGGATGCAGCCTCTTAGCATTTACCCTGTCAAGCTTCCTAAGAATTTTATACGTTTCAACGAGATCCTCAGATGGTTTCCCAATGTTATCTGACTTGTGCTAAAGATCGTAGTCTGTACTTTCCATCCATAATCCAGCAAGGACAGTATTTCTTTGCAGTGTAGTGGCAAAATAGTTCCATTATTCTCACTGTAAACTGACATCATTTGGTAGTGAAAAAATTTGGGAAAGCAACTTTTAATTGTAAATTGTTTTTTCACAGAAAAATAAGCGCATACACCAAGTGTCAAATGGGTAGTAGCTTCAAGTGGTAGATCCTGCTGACATCAAAGGATCCATCGCCATGGCAATTTGTGATGGCTCTGCTGCACAGCAATGGCAGATAGAGAGCTGGTCTTAGTGAGTGAGGCTTCGAAAATGTTTAATGAGGATTGACTTGAGAATTGAATTTTCCATTGAAGCCACGACACAGGAGAGGAAAAGCTGACAGTTACACTTTGTAATAGTCAAGCAGGAAGCTGGTGGCAGGGTCTTTAACTCAACCATCTCGACTTGCTGATTAGAATGATTTAAAATTATACTTTGACACCAAAATATTTTTCTATTTTAGCCTCTGAGACTTTGTTCTATGGACATCATATGGAATTTGAACTTGTTAAAATCAATATGATCATTTTCTTTGTTTGATCCAATGATTGTTATGCTTGACAAAACTACTTTATCTTCTGTACATGTCAAGCATCACCAGTCTTTTAAAACAAAATCGTGAAAGATTTGCTGTGTTTTATGTTAATTACGTTTGAGTAGAGCCACTTAACGTTGAAGTTTTTGATTATTGCTGAAAACAGAGACATCCCATCGAAGCCCCCCGTCCCTCACCCATCAGGACAACCCACAAGAACACTAACGCAAGGGAAAGCAACAAATCCACACTGAACGACAAGACAGCACCGATCGGCCATCAAGCAGGCCTTCACCGGCAGAGGCATTGCAAATCAGAGTACACTTGCCAACCAATCACTCTCCTCCCACACAGCACAAACCTGTCACTTTCCCCTACACTAGCACTCCTGCGAACCGTCCAGCCGAGTGCAAGACGAAAAGCCCCGACAAAATGTCTCTGTTTTCAGTAATACACATGTTCTGTACCACCAAATGACTAGTTAATGATTTTAATCATGTACAGTTATGTGCGTATCAAACATGTTTAAGTTGATACTACCTATTATGCAATATGTTTAAAAAAATACATTAAATCATTCACCGACAAAGCCTTGATGAAAACCTGTAGCTTTCTAGGCTGGTACCAATGAAAAGGTTAAACAATTTCAATATGCATTGTCTGATAATGTATCTAAGTTAAAATCATGAAGTTATCAAAAGAAATTCCTATCCACTATTTGAAAGTAGACATTTAAGTCCTTCAGATCTATTTAAAATGGTAATTTCTAAAAGAGAAAAGAGCCCTGTTGTGTTTGGGAGAGTTGGTGAGATCTTATTTTCATTTCATTATTATTGAATGTACTGATAAATGTAGATGACATGATGATAAATTTTAACAAAGGATGACTGCAGAGCTGATTTTGAACAGAAGCATTCCCACTGTGCCCCTTATCACCAAATCTCAACTTCGTCTGACCCCCTACACCTCTGGCACCTTTCCCTCTTTTCAGCACCTCACCTTGTTCCACCCCTCCTTTAAAATCATTGTTCTCTACTACCAATCCAAGCCACACGCTACGTTTGTCATTCGAGATTTCCTCACTTCTTCCTTCCTTCAGCCTTTGCACCGAGCAACATCTTATCCTCAGTGATTTCAACCTCCATCGTATCCCATCATGCCCTCCCTCCTTTGAATTCACTGCCCACCTCTCCTCCCTTCACCTCTCCCCATATTCATGGCCATCCACTCAAATATTGTCATCTTACATAGTCTCTCTATTCCCGTTGTCCCCATCTCAGACAAGGCCATCTCTGATCACTCCCGTGTATCACAAAGCACTCACATCCCCATTATAAACCCACTTGGTTCTGTGTCCGTCTTCAGAAAAAGCTTTCCCCCGAGCCACTTGCGAGTGAACTTTCAAGCTCCCAAATGTCTGGCCTTTGTCCCTGCGTTCGCCACAATACTTTTATAACAATCGAGGGTTGCACCCTCTCCTCTGCTTTTGATGGCCTTGACCACAGTAAGAGACTTACTCCTTACATAGAACATAGAACATTACAGCGCAGTACAGGTCCTTCGGCCCTCGATGTTGCACCGAACTGTGAAACCATCTGACCATCACTATTCCATTTTCATCCATATGTCTATCCAATGACCACTTAAATGCCCTTAAAGTTGGCGATTCTACTACTGTTGCAGGCAGGGCGTTCCACGCCCCTACTACTCTCTGAGTAAAGAAACTACCTCTAACATCTGTCCTATATCTATCACCCCTCAACTTAAAGCTATGTCCCATCGTGTTTGTCATCCCATCCGGGGAAATACACTCTCACTATCCAGCCTATCTAACCCTCTGATTATCTTATATGTCTCTGTTAAGTCACCTCTCCTCCTCCTTCTCTCTAACGAAAACAACCTCAAGTCCCTCAGCCTTTCCTCGTAAGACCTTCCCTCCATACCAGGCAACATCCTAGTAAATCTCCTCTGCACCCTTTCCAAAGCTTCCACATCCTTCCTATAATGCGGTGACCAGAACTGCACGCAATACTCCAGGTGCGGCCTCACCAGAGTTTTGTACAGCTGCAGCATGACCTCGTGGCACGAAACTCGATCCCCCTACTAATAAAAGATAACACACCATATGCCTTCTTAACAGCCCTATTAACCTGGGTGGCAATTTTCAGGGATTTATGCACCTGCACACCAAGATCTCTCTGCTCATCTACACTACCAAGAATCTTCCCATTAGCCCAGTACTCTGCATTCCAGTTACTCCTTCCAAAGTGAATCACCTCACACTTTTCCGCATTAAACTTCATTTGCCATCTCTCAGCCCAGCTCTGCAGCCTATCTATGTCCCTCTGTACCCTACAACACCCTTCGACACTATCCACAACTCCACCGACCTTCGTGTCATCTGCAAATTTACTAACCCACCCTTCTACACCCTCTTCCAGGTCATTTATAAAAATGACAAACAGCGGTGGCCCAAAACAGATCCTTGCGGTACACCACTAGTAACTAAAATCCAGGATGAACATTTGCCATCAACCACCACCCTCTGTCTTCTTTCAGCTCGCCAATTTCTGATCCAAAGCTCGAAATCAACTTCAATCCCACACTTCTGTATTTTCTGCAATAGCCTATGGTGGGGAACCTTATCAAACGCCTTACTGAAATCCATATACACCACATCCACGGCTTTACCCTCATCCACCTGTTTCGTCACCTTCTCGAAAAACTCAATAAGGTTTGTGAGGCACGACCTACCCGTCACAAAACCGTGCTGACTATCGCTAATGAACTTATTCTTTTCAAGATGATTATAAATCCTATCTCTTATAACCTTTTCCAACATTTTACCCACAACCGAAGTAAGGCTCACAGGTCTATAATTACCAGGGCTGTCTCTACTCCCCTTCTTGAACAAGGGGACAACATTTGCTATCCTCCAGTCTTCCGGCACTATTCCTGTCGGCAATGACGACATAAAGATCAAGGACAAAGGCTCTGCAATCTCCTCCCTGGCTTCCCAGAGAATCCTAGGATAAATCCCATCTGGCCCAGGGAACTTATTTATTTTCATACTTTCTAAAATTGCTAACACCTCTTCCTTGTGAACCTCAATCCCATCTACCCTAGCAGTCTGAATCTCAGTATTCTCCTTGACAACATTTTCTTTCTCTACTGTAAATACTGACGAAAAATATTCATTTAACGCTTCCCCTATCTCCTCTGATTCCACACACAACTTCCCAGTACTATCCTTGATTGGCCCTAATCTAACTCTATTCATTCTTTTATTCCTGATATACCTATAGAAAGCCTTAGGGTTTTCCTTGATCCTATCCGCCAATGACTTCTCGTGTCCTCTCCTCACTCTTCTTAGCTCTCCCTTTAGATCTTTCCTGGCTGGCTTGTAACTCTCAAGCGCCCGAACTGTGCCTTCACGTCTCCTCCTAACATAAGCCTTCTTCTTCCTCTTGACAAGCGCTTCAACTTCTTTAGTAAACCGCAGCTCCCTCGCTCGACAACTTCCTCCCTGCCTGACAGGTACATACTAATCAAGGACACGCAGTAGCTGCTCCTTGAATAAGCTCCACATTTCGATTGTGCCCATCCCCTGCAGTTTCCTTCCCCATCCTACGCATCCTAAATCTTGCCTAATCGCATCATAATTTCCTTTCCCCCAGCTATAATTCTTGCCCTGCGGTATATACCTGTCCCTGCCCATCGCTAAGGTAAACCTAACCAAATTGTGATCACTATCACCAAAGTGCTCACCTACATCTAAATCTAACAGCTGGCCGGGTTCATTACCCAGTACCAAATCCAATGTGGCATCGCCCCTGGTTGGCCTGTCTACATACTGTGTCAGAAAACCCTCCTGCACACACTGGACAAAAACTGACCCCTCTAAAGTACTCGAACTATAGTATTTCCAGTCAATATTTGGAAAGTTAAAGTCCCCCATAACAACTACTGTGTTACTCTCGTTCCTGTCGAGAATCATCTTCGCTATCCTTTCCTCTACATCTCTGGAACTATTCGGAGGTCTATAGAAAACTCCAAACATGGTGACCTTTCCTCTCCTGTTTCTAACCTCGGCCCATACTACCTCAGTAGACGAGTCCTCAAACGTCCTTTCTGCCGCTGTAATACACTCCTTGATTATCAAAGCCACACCCTCCCCCCCCCCCACTTTTACCATCTTCTCTGTTCTTACTGAAACATCTAAATCCCGGAACCTGCAACATCCATTCCTGCCCCTGCTCTACCCATGTCTCCGAAATGGCCACAACATCGAGATCCCAGGTACCAACCCATGCTGCAAGCTCACCCACCTTATTGCGGATGCTCCTGGTGTTGAAGTAGTCACACTTTAAACCAAGTTCTTGCTTGCCAGTGCCCTCTTGCGTCCTTGTAACCTTATCCCTGACCTCACTACTCTCAACATCCTGTACACTGGAACTACAATTTAGGTTCCCATACCCCTGCTGAATTAGTTTAAACCCCCCCGAAGAGCTCTAGCAAATCTCCCCCCCCCCCCCAGGATATTGGTACCCCTCTGGTTCAGGTGAAGACCATCCTGTTTGTAGAGGTCCCACCTACCCCAGAAAGAGCCCCAATTATCCAGGAAACCAAAACCCTCCCTGCTACACCATCCCTGCAGATGTACCTAGCTGATGTACCTCCCACACGCTTACAAGTTATGCACTTATAAATTCAAGGATTGCAGTGTTGAATGGATGTGGCTCCCAACTGGTTTAGCCATTCATCGCAAGATCTGGCTGAATCACATCAAACACTATTGTGCCTTACTTCCCTCTGACAAAACAGAATTATCATGGAATGCAAAGATAACCACTGCCAGTCATCGCCTTACAGCATTCCCTTCTGTCCCTCCACTCTCACTCCAACAAGCTGATGGGCGACATTGCCACTAATATTATCAGTAGTTCATCTGTCTCTGGTGCTTCCCTCCCTTCTTTTTCCCACCAAGCTATGCTTCCCCAAGATTTCACCTCCCCCCCCCCCCCCCCCACCCCCGCGCCCCATGCTAGATCTGAATTCACATCTCTGTCTAGTTTCTCTTCTATCTCTACTCACACTCTTTCGGAGCTCATCTTGTCCATGAGACCAAACCTCACCAAACTGCTGAGCTTCCAACTTATCCCTCCTAATCCTTCATGACCTGCTTGCGGCCTTTGAGATAGTTGACCACCCCATACTCCTCCAACACCACTCCTCCATTGTACGACTGTGTGGGACAACCTTCATCTGGTTCCATTCATCTAATCGGTTGCATCCAGAGAATCCCCTGGTTTCTCTTCTTACATCTGGATCTATCACAAGGATCCATCCTTGATCCACTTCTATTTTTCATCGCCATTCCCCTCCTCTGCGACATTATTATAAAATGACTTTGATTCCATATGAATACGGGTGACACCCAGCGTTACTTCACCACCACATCTCTCGGGTCTTCCATTGCCGCTGTGTGGTCAGTCCACTTGTCTGAACGTTCAGCACTGGGTGAGACATAGTCACCTCCAATTTCCAAAAGGAATTCGATGAGGTCAATCTTTGATTTAAAGATGAACAATTGATTTAGCATCAATGTGCATTTGCAGAAGACATATCCAAACTGATACTGCCTTTTGTGTGTAGAAGTGGTTCTAACTTCAGTCCTCAAATGTCTGCCTCTAATTTTTAGACTATACCCACCAGTCCCAGACTCCCCAAACTGCCGAAATAGTTTGACCCAAGCTACCCCATCAGTTGCCCTTAATATCTCAACAACTTTGATCAAATCAGCCCTGATCCACCTAAGTTCCAGGGAACACATCCCTACCTTGTGTAATAGCACATTGAAATTTAACCCTTGGAGTCAAGTTATCATTCTTGTAAATATACATTGGACTCAAATGGACATGGAACCCCGAAAGTCTCTTTGCACCTCCAGTGTTTCTAGCTTTTCAGCATTTGTAAAGTATTCTGTTCTGTTCTTTTTGCTGACATTGAAATCTATCTACCACAGTTTTGCCCATTCACTTAAGATATTAATACCTCTTTGTAAATGTATGCTTCCAGTTACACTGCTTACAATGCTGCCTATTTGTATGTCATTGCAAACTTGGGTATGTGGCATTCTAACTCATCATCTTCAATCAATAATGAATACAGAAAAAAACAGAGACACACACGGGCTTTGTAATAGCAGACGGGAGTGAATCATTCCATCCCAGAAGCTTTTTTATATTTTCCAGATTTATGAATTTTTTGAGTGGAAAACAACAGAATTCAAATTCCCAACAGTTATTATGGGATTTGAATTCCTGCTTTTTTCAATCATCAGCTCGGCCTTAAAATTAAAGCCATTGAAAAGAGATTCACGTCCCTCTTAGCTTAACCTTTAGATTCCAGTTATCATTATACTATGTTCATACTATGTCCAATATTTCACTCTCCTCCTCCTTAACCACAATGTCTGCATCAGTCATCTCATTTCTGACTATTTAGCAAAATTGTTGCTCCTGTGATGAAAGGGATAGTGACAGAGGAGTTATGACATTTTGTAAGAGAAAGAACACTGAGAGTGGTGGTGAACAGTTGTTTCAGACTGGAGTGGGGTACAGAGTGGTGTCCCCCAGAGGTTCATATTTGGACCACTGCTCTTTTTGATGTATATTAATGACCTGACTTGGGTTTGCATGACAGAACCTTAAAGTTTACAAATCATACAAAACTTTGAAAATGTAGTAAAGGAGTAAGAGATTAGTGGCAGAATTCAGGAGGCTATTGGCAGTCTGGTGAATTGGACAGACACATGGCAGATTAACTTCAATGCTGAGAAATGTGAAGTGATGGAATTTGGAAAGAAGCAATCGAAATTAACTGGTGCAATGTTAAAACGGGTGCAGGAGCAGAGAGACCTGAGGTTCTACCCACAGTAACTTACACAGACAGGAACTGACAGTGTCTGTCTCTGTCTCCCGCCTCTCTACCTCACGAAGTCATCCCCCCCGACACCAACCCCCCCCCCCACCCCCCACCCTTTTCACTCGCTCTCTTTCTTTTTCAAAACTAATCCTAACTTTTCTCTGAATCCTTCTTGGTTGAATTGTACCCTGGAATATTTCAGTCCCCCTGTTTAAAGGAGCAAGTCACCTTTCTGAGGTATTTTCCATATATTACTGATTCAATTCGGAGCTTGGATTCTGTCAGGTAAATGTCGTTTCTCACCATGAAAAGTGTGAACAATTGTAATGGGAAATGAGTCAGAAGCTGTTTCCGTTCGGACATTCCTGCATTGTAGAACTGTCAGTTATCTGTGCAGAGACAGCATATAGAAATATAAAGTTAAGGGGTGCTCTGATCGAAGCCATCAAAATATTAACAGGAAAAGACAGGCTAGATAAAGATGAACTAGTTCCACTGGTTGGAGATTCTAAAACCATGGGGCATAGCTTACAAGTTAGAACCAGATTGTTCAGGAGAGATGTTAGAAGCACGTCTTCACTCAAAGGGTGGTAGAGGTTTGGAACGCTCTCCCACAAACAGCAGCTGAAGCTACAACAGTTGTTATTTTTAAATCTGACATAGCTGGATTTTTGTTAAGCAAAGATATTGAGGGAAAGGGACCAAAGGCAGGTATATGGAGTTAGGCCGCGGTTCAACCATGATCTCATTGAATGGCGGGGCAAGCTCGAGGGGCTGAATGGGCTACTGCCGTTCCTATCTTCCTACGTTCCTATATAGGGGTGCTTGAATGAAGTTGAAGATTTTGGTTGATTGAATAGGGTGTGACTCAGACTGTGCATTGCATCCCTGAAGGTCTTTACAGCAGAATTAAGTGGTTTACCAATATCTGACTAACCTCAATGCTATTAGAGACAAGAAAGAGCCAGACTGGGGACAATAGACAAAGCTACAGTGAGACATGGATGCCAGCAAATGGAGATGGTGAAACGGGGAGAGTAACTGCAGTGAGGCAGGCACACCAGCACATGAAATGGTGAGAGGGGACGGTGACTGCAGTGAGACAGGGACACCAGCAGATGGAGCTGGCGAGAGGTGGAAGTAACTGCAGTGAGGCAGGGACACCAGCAGATGGAGATGGTGAGAGGGGGGCAGGAACTGCAGGTGAGACAGGGAAAACCAGCAGATGGAGTTGGTCAGAGGGGCAGTAAGTGTAAAGAGACATGGACACCAGCAGATGGAGATGGAGAGAGGGGCAGTAACTGCAGTGAGACAGGGAAACGAGCAGACAAAGACATTGAGGGGGCAAGTAACTGCAGTGAGACAGGGACAGCAGCAGATGGAGATGGTGAGAGGGGAACAGTAATGACAGTGAACAGGGAGACCAGCAGATAGAGATGGTGGGAGGTACAGAACTGCAGTGACACAGGGACACCAGCAGATGGAAATGGAAGAGAGGGACAGTAACTCCAATGATAGAGGGACACCAGCAGATGGAAATGTTGAGAGGGGGGCTGTAACTGCAGTGAGAAAGGGACAGCAGCAGATGGAGATGGTGAGAGGTGGACAGTAATTGAAATGAGACTAAGACACCAGAAGATGGAGATGGTAGGAAGGGGCAGTAGCTGCAGTGAGACAAGGTTACTAGCAGATGGAGCTGGTGAGTGGTGGCAGTAACTGCACTGAGAAAGGGACACCATCAGATGGCGTTGGTGAGACAGAGACAGTAACGGTAATAAGACAGGAAACCAGAGGATGGAGATGGTAGGAAGGGGCAGTAACTACAGTTAGACAGGGGCACTAGCAGATGGAGATGGGCATAAACTGCAGTGGGACAGTGATATCAGCAGATGGAGATAGTGAGAGGGGGCAGTAACTGCACTGAGACAGTGGCACAAACAGGTGGAGAGAGAGAGAGTGGATGTAACTGCAGTGAGACAGGGACACCAGCAGATGGATATGGTGAGAGGGGGACAGTAACTGCAGTGAGAGAGGGATCCCAGCAGATGGAGATGGTGAGATGGGACAGTAACTGCAGTGAGATAGGGACACAAGCAGATCGAGATGATGAGAGTGGGCAGAGTATCTCCAAGCTCAATAGGTCAGATTCTCAGTGAAATCTAATCTCAGAATCAGATTTAAAATCGTTTCAGGTGTCAGTGCTGTGTATATAAAATGTACTCTCTGTCCTGTGGGAATGTAGAGAATGGAATATAAAGTGGGGTTTAGTTCCAGTGTTCGAAACCCTTCAGCTCTTTCTATGTTTTCAATGATTTAACAATGAAATTGAAAGGGTATTTCATGGCATTCTTCAGCTCCTCCCTGAATTTAGTCTGGGTTACAGCGTAAATACACGTGTTCGTGCAGGAACTGAGAGCCTGCAGTATCAGTGATGTGTGATTTGCGATAAAGTGAGGGTCAGTGTAGGAATAATGATAGGGACTATCTTCAATTCGCCTATAAATGGTATAAACAACTCGGGTCACCCACAACAATATAAAACTGCCGGATATACTGAAGAGTAAAATAATTGATTTTCTCCGATTCTCCATCTCTGGATCCTTGTGATTCTCTCCATTGCTGTGGTCCCGGAATTGCCTGCGGACTTTACTCGAGAATAAAATACGTCTGACCGTCAGAACATTGAGCAGCAAAATCAGAAAGACTGGGACAAAAGGGGTTAAAATGTAATGAAACCGTTCAAATGCTTCCCATGCGGGCGAAGTAAAGAAGCTCGGTTTATAAATACAATCCATGGGAACGTTATCAATAATGTACCTTGGTTTAAGTACAAAGTAAACTGGGACATTCTCCAAACAGCCCAGCACACTCACTGTTCCTACAACCACAGCCGCCGTTTTCTTGGTGCAATATTTTGTTTTCAGCTTCTCACAACAAATGGCCACAAATCGATCAATGGTGAAAGTGACTGTGAGCCAGACAGAAATAAATATGGATGCAGAAAACGGAACAACAATGACAGAACACACGGGAGTAATGTTCAGGAATGAAACTGGAAGATAAATCAAAACAATGTCTTTTGCGAGGAGCAGCCTTGATAGAACGGGGTGCGGAGCGGACTTTCAGCTGAGCGGTCAATTTCAGTAAGTTACAAGTTAATCCCTTTTTTGTTTCGGAGGACCGGGGACTGCTGGGTAGGGGAAAACTATTTATTTGGGCAGTTTTAAAATCTTTGTCTTTTGCGAGGAGCAGCCTTGATAGAACGGGGTGCGGAGCGGACTTTCAGCTGAGCGGTCAATTTCAGTAAGTTACAAGTTAATCCCTTTTTTGTTTCGGAGGACCGGGGACTGCTGGGTAGGGGAAAACTATTTATTTGGGCAGTTTTAAAATCTTTGTCTTTTGCGAGGAGCAGCCTTGATAGAACGGGGTGCGGAGCGGACTTTCAGCTGAGCGGTCAATTTCAGTAAATTACAAGTTAATCCCTTTTTTGTTTCGGAGGACCGGGGACTGCTGGGTAGGGGAAAACTATTTATTTGGGCAGTTTTAAAATCTTTGTCTTTTGCGAGGAGCAGCCTTGATAGAACGGGGTGCGGAGCGGACTTTCAGCTGAGCGGTCAATTTCAGTAAGTTACAAGTTAATCCCTTTTTTGTTTCGGAGGACCGGGGACTGCTGGGTAGGGGAAAACTATTTATTTGGGCAGTTTTAAAATCTTTGTCTTTTGCGAGGAGCAGCCTTGATAGAACGGGGTGCGGAGCGGACTTTCAGCTGAGCGGTCAATTTCAGTAAGTTACAAGTTAATCCCTTTTTTGTTTCGGAGGACCGGGGACTGCTGGGTAGGGGAAAACTATTTATTTGGGCAGTTTTAAAATCTTTGTCTTTTGCGAGGAGCAGCCTTGATAGAACGGGGTGCGGAGCGGACTTTCAGCTGAGCGGTCAATTTCAGTAAGTTACAAGTTAATCCCTTTTTTGTTTCGGAGGACCGGGGACTGCTGGGTAGGGGAAAACTATTTATTTGGGCAGTGGCAGTACCCGAGACACTACACGTGTAGTGTCTCCCACCCACCCTCCTCCTCTAACCAAAATAAAAAGGACTCTAGTGTGTTGATAAGGTAAGCTTTTTATTTAAAAAGTTCAGTCCGTCGGATTGCTAAGCGAACAAGTTTTGACTTTTTTTTTCGTTTGGTTTTTCAGTAGATTTATTGGGAATCTAGAATAGTGGGAATGGAGGTAAAGGCAGTTGTATGTTCCTCCTGCAGAATGTGGGAGGTAGGGGTCGCCAAGAGTGTCCCTGCTGACTGCATCTGCGGGAAGTGCACCCAACTCCAGCTCCTCGAGAACCGCGTTAGGGAACTGGAGCTGGAGCTGGATGAACTTCGGATCATTCGGGAGGCGGAGGGGATTATTGACAGGAGTTATAGGGAGGCAGTCACACCTCAGGTAAAAGAAGTAGGTAGATGGGTTACCGTCAGGGGAAGGAAAGGGAACCAGCAGGCAGTGCAGGGATCCCCTGTGGCCGTTTCCCTCAACAACAGGTATACCGTTTTGGATACTGTTGGGGGGGACGACTTACCAGGGGTAAGCAATGGGGTGCAGGTCTCTGGCACAGAGTCTGTCCCTGTTGCTCAGAAGGGAAAAGGGAAGAGGAGCAGAGCATTAGTCATTGGGGACTCCATAGTTAGGGGAACAGATAGGAGGTTCTGTGGGAACGAGAGAGACTCACGGTTGGTGTGTTGCCTCCCAGGTGCCAGGGTACGTGATGTCGCCGATCGTGTTTTTGGGATCCTTAAGGGGGAGGGGGAGCACCCCCAAGTCGTGGTCCACATAGGCACCAACGACATAGGTAGGAAGAGAGATGGGGATTTAAGGCAGAAATTCAGGGAGCTAGGGTGGAAGCTTAGAGCGAGAACAACCAGAGTTGTTATCTCTGGGTTGTTGCCTGTGCCACGTGCTAGCGAAGAGAGGAATAGGGAGAGAGAGGAGTTGAACACGTGGCTGCAGGGATGGTGTAGGAGGGAGGGTTTTGGTTTCCTGGATAATTGGGGCTCTTTCTGGGGTAGGTGGGACCTCTACAAACAGGATGGTCTTCACCTGAACCAGAGGGGTACCAATATCCTGGGGGGGAGATTTGTTAGTGCTCTTCGGGGGGGTTTAAACTAATTCAGCAGGGGAATGGGAACCTAAATTGTAGTTCCAGTGTACAGGCTGTTGAGAGTAGTGAGGTAGGGGATAAGGTTACAGGGACGCAAGAGGGCACTGGCAAGCAAGAACTTGGTTTAAAGTGTGTCTACTTCAACGCCAGGAGCATCCGGAATAAGGTGGGTGAGCTTGCAGCATGGGTTGGTACCTGGGATCCTGATGTTGTGGCCATTTCGGAGACATGGGTAGAGCAGGGGCAGGAATGGATGTTGCAGGTTCCGGGATTTAGATGTTTCAGAAAGAACAGAGAAGAGGGTAAAAGAGGGGGGGGTGTGGCATTGTTAATCAAGGAAAGTATTACAGCGGCAGAAAGGACGTTTGAGGACTCGTCTACTGAGGTAGTATGGGCCGAGGTTAGAAACAGGAGAGGAGAGGTCACCCTGTTGGGAGTTTTCTATAGACCTCCGAATAGTTCCAGAGATGTAGAGGAAAGGATAGCGAAGATGATTCTCGACAGGAGCGAGAGTAACAGGGTAGTGGTTATGGGGGACTTTAACTTTCCAAATATTGACTGGAAATACTATAGTTCGAGTACTTTAGATGGGTCAGTTTTTGTCCAGTGTGTGCAGGAGGGTTTTCTGACACAGTATGTGGACAGGCCAACCAGGGGCGATGCCACATTGGATTTGGTACTGGGTAATGAACCCGGCCAGGTGTTCGATTTAGATGTAGGTGAGCACTTTGGCGATAGTGATCACAATTCGGTTAGGTTTACCTTAGCGATGGGCAGGGACAGGTATATACCGCAGGGCAAGAATTATAGCTGGGGGAAAGGAAATTATGACGCGATTAGGCAAGATTTAGGATGTGTAGGATGGGGAAGGAAACTGCAGGGGATGGGCACAAACGAAATGTGGAGCTTATTCAAGGAGCAGCTAATGCGTGTCCTTGATAAGTATGTACCTGTCAGGCAGGGAGGAAGTTGTCGAGCGAGGGAGCCGTGGTTTACTCAAGAAGTTGAAGCGCTTGTCAAGAGGAAGAGGGCGGCTTATGTTAGGATGAGACGTGAAGGCTCAGTTAGGGCGCTTGAGAGTTACAAGCTAGCCAGGAAGGATCTAAAGGGAGGGCTAAGAAGAGCAAGGAGAGGACACGAGAAGTCATTGGCGGATAGGATCAAAGAAAACCCTAAGGCTTTCTATAGGTATATCAGGAATAAACGAATGATAAGAGTTAGAACAGGGCCAATCAAGGATAGTAGTGGGAAGTTGTGTGCGGAATCAGAGGAGATAGGGGAAGCGTTAAATGAATATTTTTCGTCAGTATTTACAGTAGAGAAAGAAAATGTTGTCAAGGAGATTACTGAGATACAGCCTACTAGGCTAGATGGGATTGAGATTCACAAGGAGGAGGTGTTAGCAATTTTGGAAAGAGTGAAAATAGATAAGTCCCCTGGGCCAGATGGGATTTATCCTAGGATTCTCTGGGAAGCTAGGGAGGAGATTACAGAGCCTTTGTCCTTGATCTTTATGTCGTCATTGTCGACAGGAATAGTGCCAGAAGACTGGAGGATAGCAAATGTTGTCCCCTTGTTCAAGAAGGGGAGTAGAGACAGCCCTGGTAATTATAGACCTGTGAGCCTTACTTCGGTTGTGGGTAAAATGTTGGAAAAGGTTATAAGAGATAGGATTTATAATCATCTTGAAAAGAATACGTTCATTAGAGATAGTCAGCACGGTTTTGTGACGGGTAGGTCGTGCCTCACAAACCTTATTGAGTTTTTCGAGAAGGTGACCAAACAGGTGGATGAGGGTAAAGCCGTGGATGTGGTGTATATGGATTTCAGTAAGGCGTTTGATAAGGTTCCCCACGGTAGGCTATTGCAGAAAATACGGAAGTATGGGGTTGAAGGTGATTTCGAGCTTTGGATCAGAAATTGGCTAGCTGAAAGAAGACAGAGGGTGGTGGTTGATGGCAAATGTTCATCCTGGAGTTTAGTTACTAGTGGTGTACCGCAAGGTTCTGTTTTGGGGCCACTGCTGTTTGTCATTTTTATAAACGACCTGGATGAGGGTGTAGAAGGGTGGGTTAGTAAATTTGCGGATGACACGAAGGTCGGTGGAGTTGTGGATAGTGTCGAAGGGTGTTGTAGGGTACAGAGGGACATAGATAGGCTGCAGAGCTGGGCTGAGAGATGGCAAATGGAGTTTAATGCGGAGAAGTGTGAGGTGATTCACTTTGGAAGGAGTAACAGCAATGCAGAGTACTGGGCTAATGGGAAGATTCTTGGTAGTGTAGATGAGCAGAGAGATCTTGGTATCCAGGTACATAAATCCCTGAAAGTTGCTACCCAGGTTAATAGGGCTGTTAAGAAGGCATATGGTGTGTTAGCCTTTATTAGTAGGGGGATCGAGTTTCAGAGCCACGGGGTCATGATGCAGCTGTACAAAACTCTGGTGAGGCCGCACCTGGAGTATTGCGTGCAGTTCTGGTCACCGCATTATAGGAAGGATGTCGAAGCTTTGGAAAGGGTGCAGAGGAGATTTACTAGGATGTTGCCTGGTATGGAAGGAAGGTCTTACGAGGAAAGGCTGAGGGACTTGGGGTTGTTTTCGTTGGAGAGAAGGAGGAGGAGAGGTGACTTAATAGAGACATACAAGATAATCAGAGGGTTAGATAGGGTGGATAGTGAGAGTCTTTTTCCTCGGATGAGGATGGCAAACACGAGGGGACATAGCTTTAAGTTGAGGGGTGAAAGATATAGGACAGATGTCAGAGGTAGTTTCTTTACGCAGAGAGTAGTAGGGGCGTGGAACGCCCTGCCTGCAACAGTAGTAGACTCGCCAACTTTAAGGGCATTGAAGTGGTCATTGGATAGACATATGGATGTAAATGGAATAGTGTAGGTCAGATGATCGGCGCAACATCGAGGGCCGAAGGGCCTGTACTGCGCTGTAATATTCTAATTCTAATTCTAAATCAGTTTGGGACCAGAGATAACAACCAGGAGATCAGCCACTGCCATTCCCACCAGGTTGACAGTGATACATTTGGAGAGACCGCACTTTCCTCGGGACAGGATCACAATCACCACCAAGCTAACTGGAAGAGAGAGAAAAGGAAAGAGAGAAATTACTGATCAGACCTGGAGACAAAGCAACAGCTTGACAGGATCTGGGCTGAAATTTCCAGCTGTTTTGCTGCATCGAACAGTGAAAACTGATTCATTGACTTGGGCAGTGCTTTGCCACAGTGAAATGTTTGAAACACACTTATTAATTGATACAGAAAGTGAATAAAGTCAGCAGCGGATCTGCTGGAATTATTGAGTGAGAATGCAGTACCGGTGGGGAAATGAGAAGGTGTTAGACCGAATTTGAATCTAATGGGTTAAATGGGAATTTACTCCAGATTGTTGGTCGGGAAGGTTTGGGGACAATGGGATGAGCATATGGTTTGTTGCTGTGGGTTCAGAGAGCCGACAGGGGCCGGTACAAAATGGGAAAGTGCTGAGAACTGCTGCGGTGAGTTTGAGGGTTGGGATGTTTTCAGAACAGGCAGCTGGAGGTGGTGCAAGTGAATGAGATTGGGAGGGAGAGAAGGAAAATGACATGTTGTAACTGGAGGAGAGACAGGAGCAGATGGTTTGGGGAAGTGGATAAACTGAAGCAACGGATGAGGAGACAGAGGATTCAATACAGTGAGAGGATAGGCTGAGATTGACAGGGAGAGACTGCAGCAGAGTGTTCGAGGAAATCTAATCTGTAGATCCCAGTGGAACAACTCAATTAATATATTCAAACAATAATACCTGTGGTTTTTGATGTTGGAGAACAGTTCATTGTTTATACAATATAGTCAATACATTTAGTTTGTCCGGTCAGTTAAATCTAAATTTAAATATATTTCTGATAACAGCTTTACTCTTTATTGTATTAAGCAGTCCCGGAGATTTTAAAGTGCTGTATTTAAATAATGAATTACCATCAGTGAGGAACTGATTTTATTCTGTTTATTCAGTCAGTAAGTAAGGAATAGGAACTTTCCACAAAACAAAGTAAAGACCTGACAGAAATAAACGCAGAGGATCAAGTGCAACAGTAAAATTAACACAATCTGACAACAGACAACTTCAACTCACAGTTTCTCTTTCTAATTGTTCTGGATGTTCCAGCGCTTTATGTCAGTGAATTATTAACACACCTCTGCTTCCTTCTCTTTCTCTTTCCGTATGGTTATCTCTTTCCCTCGGTTTCATTCTCGCTGCTCCTTTTCTCCTTCCTTCTCTCAGTCACCCTCCCTACATCTCTGGAGTACTCACAGCCTGTAAACCGTTACTTAATGCTGCTTTTCACATACAATTTTGTCCTAACATTCTGTGCCTGTGTTCTGTTCACCAGCCCCGTGTTCAATGATTCTATTCTCAGAGTCAATTTGTTCAATGGTGAAACCTCTGTGAATAATTTAATTTATCTACAGAGCACTCAAGTCTCCACCTGTTCACCTACACTCTTCACTTCATTTACAATACATGGAATAAATAGCATCGAAAACTTCTTCCAGACAAACCTCACACTCCATGAAATTCCTTCTCCTGAAATTATGAAGTTAACCGTTATAATATGGGATTATTTAATTCATTAAACCCCAACATCTGCGCTGCAGCCGATAATCTACAGATAAATGAAAGACTCCTGATTCCAATTGATTTAGTGTCAACCAATAAAACTTCAGATCAATACTTTCTATTTTACAATGTAGTTATGTGACAGTGAAGGCTCCACATTGAAGCAAAGGAGTAGATGTGAAAGAGTCATCAGCAAACTCAGTTCAGTAGCCAGACCTCTGAAGCAGCGTCAGACACACATAGAATGAAATAACATTTTATAACAGTGATAAGCAATAACTACATTGAAATCCCAGTTGAATTGAACCATGTTATTGGTGAAGGAGGACATTGCTCTGTCCCCTTGTAACACAGAGTCCATGAGCTGTGTCGTTATCAGTCACTGAAAACAAAACATTCATAAAAACGTTCCAGGATCGGTTAGTCGCACCTCATGAAACTGTAAAAATCTCCTGATGGTCTTATTCTGTATCCCAACCGAGACATCTGATTCAAAAACATACAATGCACAGAATAAGCCAGTAGCTATGCCAAGGTTACTTAAACAAATATCATTAAAGTCATAATGACTGAAAGACTGAAACAAATGACTTTCGCAAGGCTATAATATAGCTTAATATGTACAACATAGCTGATAGTCGGAGGGATGTTTTCTTTCAGCCGCCTTAAGTCTTGCTCGCTGTATAGTGCTTTTATTGGAAAACCATGAGACTTAAAATTGCCATTAGTCCCTGTACTTTTACAATGTTTTGTATGCACATCTTTTTCCAATTACAATTAAAGCTCCTCCAAGACTGAAAGAATAGGCAATGAGGACATGTCATCAGTAAATTGCTGGAAAAGAACTTGTGGCTGTGTAAAACACACAGTGAGAAATAATACCGAGTACAGCAGCGCACTTAACAAGGATTGACACCATTAAAAACTGAGATATAGGCTTACCGGGAACTCCAATTGCTGCAAGAACAGGATAATAAAGGGATATGATCTGAGTGATTACCGGATATCCCATTTCTGTGAGAAGCAGAGAATTCTGTTATCCTGGAATCCACTGCTCCAACAGTCACTCCGAGCTGATACATTCCAATGGGTGCTGATTTATACAGGGGATATGTCTCCACTGGCACAGTTATACCCCATGATCATTGCTATTAGTTACACTCACCTGAACAAACACATTACATCAGGAGCTTTGACTCTGATGTAAACAATGTGGTGGATAAAACACAATCATTTCAATGCCAATGGCATTTATTTTCAGCCAAAGTGAATACCTGACTTTTCTCCACAGGATATTCTATCAGCCACTTTCTTGCGCACTAACTGAAGAAGACCATACTCCGTACTCCATACCCTCTCTGTGTCCTCCTCACAACTGACTTTCTCACCTCAATTTGTGTTATCAGCTAACTGGATCTCTTACACTCCATCCCTTCATCCCTCAATCCATTAGCCACACGATTAGCGACCTTGACTTCATCTGTTTAACACCAACAATCTATTTCAGTTATTACTGTACTAGATCCTGCCTCTGTTCATAAAGCACTAGACCCTGCCACCATTATTACTGCACTAGACAAAGTCTCGGTTTGTTACACTCGGCCAGGTCTCTGTTTATGTTGCATTTCACCCAGTTTCAGTGTGGACTACACAAGACCATTTCTCCATTTATAATTCAAGAGGCCTTGTCTGTACTTTGTGTCTAAACCCGTGCTTCTGCTGCCCCGGGAGTGTGTAAGACAAGAGTGCAGAGGGAAATTTACTCTGTGTCTAACCCCACACTGTGCTTAGCTTGGGAGTGGTTTAACGGGACAGTATAGATGGAGCTTGAATTTATACGGTTAAGTGGTGATTTGATTGAAGTGTTCAAGATAGTAAGGAAAACGGATAGGGTAGACAGAGAGTAACTATTCCCACTGGCTGCGGAGTCGAACAAATGGGGGACATAGTCTAAAAATCTAAACATAGTCTATAAACCTTTCAGGAGTGAAATGAAGAAACACTTCAACACACCAGGTGTGGTATCAGTTTGTAACTCTCTTCCACTAATGGCTATTGATGCTAAGCCACTTGTTTACATTTATATTACATATAATGCTGTTGAAAACAAACTAAAAATTGATACACTTTACAAGTAGGGGAAAAGGGAGACAAGGTGTGAGGGGACTTTGACAGAACCTCAATAATAATCCCCACGTTCTGTCCAGTCCAGTTTTGAGGCATCAGTGTGATAGTTTTAGTGGTAAGTATTGGATGTGTGTTTGATATTTCCAAACTACACATGGAGGCGTGTGACCAGTGGTGTTCCACAGGGATCCGTGCTGGGACCACTGTTGTTTGTGATATACATAAATGATTTGGAGGAAAGTATAGGTGGTCTGATTAGCAAGTTTGCAGACGACACTAAGGCTGGTGGAGTAGCAGATAGTGAAGGGGACTGTCAGAGAATACAGCAGAACATAAATAGATTGTAGAGTTGGGCAGAGAAATGGCAGATGGAGTTCAATCAGGGCAAATTCGAGATGATGCATTTTGGAAGATCCAATTCAAGAGTGAATTATACAGTAAATGGAAAAGTCCTGGGGAAAATTGATGTACAGAGAGATTTCGGTGTTCAGGTCCATTGTTCCCTGAAGGTGGCAACGCAGATCAATAGAGTGGTCAAGAAGGCATACGGCATGCTTTCCTTCATCGGACGGGGTATTGAGTACAAGGGTTGGCAGGTCATGTTACAGTTGTATAGGACTTTGGTTCGGCCACATTTGGAATACTGCGTGCAGTTCTGGTCGCCACATTACCAAAAGGATGTAGATGCTTCGGAGAGGGTGCAGAGGAAGTTCACCAGGATGTTGCCTGGTATGGAGGGCGCTAGCTATGAAGAGAGGTTGAGCAGATTAGGATTATTTTCATTAGAAAGACGGAGGTTGAGGGGGGACCTGATTGAGGTGTACAAAATCATGAGAGGTCTCGACAGGGTGAATAGCAAGAAGCTTTTTCCCAGAGTGGGGGATTCAATTACGAGGGGTCACGAGTTCAAAGTGAGCGGGGAGAAGTTTAGGGGGGATATGCGTGGAAAGTTCTTTAAGCAGAGGGTGGTGGGTGCCTGGAACGCGTTGCCAGCAGAGGTGGTAGACGCGGGCACGATAGCGTCTTTTAAGATGTATCTAGACAGATATATGAATGGGCAGGAAGTAAAGAGATACAGACCCTTAGAAAATAGGCGACAGGTTTAGATAGAGGATCTGGATCGGCGCAGGCTTGGAGGGCCGAAGGGCCTGTTCCTGTGCTGTAATTTTCTTTGTTCTTTGTTCTACAGTGACATTCCCAGCAAGGGCATGAATTACAGGCTCGAAATTAACCATGAAATGGCTGAAAGTATTGCTGTCCAAGGAGATAGAGAGGGAGGGAGAAATGAAGAGAGAGAGAGAGAGATGGTGTGAGAGAGACAGAAAGAGAGAGAGAGACAGACTGAGAGAGAGGAAGAGACAGAGAGAGAGGAAGAGACAGTGGCAGAGAGAGATGTGGTTCGATATGCAATTCAAGGAATAATTTCTCCATGTCTAATCTTCCCCTGAGTATTTTCTTTTCACCCAGCGGCTGGTGGGAGACTGGAACTCGCAGCCTGAAAGCGTGGTAGAGATAGAAACCGTCATCACATTTAAAAACAAACACTTGGATATGCACTTGAAGGAATTACTTCCCCATGTCTACCCTGTCCCATCGAATACACTCAGAGAAGGTACAGCACGGGTTGGAGACAGAGTAAAGCTCCGTTTAAACTATCCCTGGAGGGTCGCATTAACCTGGGTCTCAGAGAATCAGAACAGACAGGCGAGAACCAAAGAAATGAAACTTGTGTTGAATTTGTGAGCCTTGCATTGTGGAATGCTTCAGTATTTTGTGAGGATGTTGACCCAGTGAAATTTTACCTCAGTGCAACAGTACGATTCACTCCTGTCTAGTACTGTGTGTCTCAGTGTCTCCATGGTTGTGCCTCTGTCACATTTTAAGCACTAACATAACATTATTGAGGAACCCGTCTCTGAAATAAATGTCCCAGTGCTCTGGTAACTTGAAATGGCCACCGTGAACAAACCTAAAATGGCTGACAGATGTTTGTGAATTTTCACAGATGTTCTGAGAGAGGGTGAGAGAGAGAGAGACCGACAGACAGAAAGAGAAACAAAGAGGGAGACACAGACGGAGACACAGAGAGTGATAGCAGGATATTTGTCATTGGACAGAGGAAGAGGAGGAGGCCATTTGGCCCTTCAACCCTGTTCTGTCATTCAATGAGATCTTGGCTGATCTGTGATCTAACTCCATGTACCTATCTCGGCCCCTTATCTCTTCATACATTTCGTTCACGAAAATCTATCAAACTCAACGGCAATTTCCACTGGTGGAAGAGAGTTCCAACTGATACCATTCCTGGTGTGTTGAAGTGTTTCTTCATTTCACTTCTGAAAGTTTTTTAGACTACGTTTAGATTTTTAGACTATGCCCCCGAGTGCTGGATTCCGCAGCCATTGGAAATAGTTACTCTCTGTTTACCTGTCAGCTGGCCTTATTATGTTGAAAACATTCATCAAATCACCCTTTAACCTTCTAAATTCCAGGGATACAGAGTAAAGCTCCATCTGCACTGTCCCATTGAACACTCCCAAGCAAAGCACAATGTGATGTTAGACACAGAGTAAATTTCCCTCTGCACTGTCCCATCACACACTCCCAGGACAGGGGCAGCATAGGGTTAGATACAGAGTAAAGACAGGTCCTATTGTATTATAAACAATAACATGGTCTTGTACAGTTCAAACTGAGACTGGGTGAAACGTGGCATAAGCAAAGTGGCACACACACACAGAAATAATTGCACATACATTCAGACAAACACACACACGGACACACAGGGACACAGACACAGACACATGCATACACACACGCACACACACTGACACACACAAACACAGAAACACACACCGAGACACATACACACATGCACACGCACAGGGACACTCACGGACACACACACGCGGACACACACCCGCACGGACGCGCACACACACACACACACACACACAGACACAGTGACACACGCAGAGACACATTGATTTTGTATCAATGAACGTTTACAGAAAACAGTTCCAAACTAATATCGCCTTTCAGTCCTGAAAGGTCTGCCTCTATATTTTAGACTATGCTCACATGTCACAGACTCCCCAACCTGCAGAAATAGTTTTCCCAAACTACCCCATCAATTCCCCTTAATGTCTTGACACCTTTGATCAACTCATCCCTGATCCACCTCAATTCCAGGGAACACATTCCCAGTTTGTGTAATATCGTCTTGTAATTTAACCCTTGGAGTCCAGTTATCATTCTGGTAAATCTATGCTGCACTCAAATGGATATGGACCCCACCCCACCCGCACAAGACTCTTTGCACCTCCAGTGTTTCCAGTTTTTCACCATTTATAAAATACTCTGTTCTGGTTTTTTTTGCTGATATTCAAATCCATCCACCACAGTTTTGTCCGTTCACAAATTATCGCCACCCCCCGCACCCCCCCCTCCCCTGCCACAACACACAGACACAAAACATCCTCCCCGCAAATTATCCCCCCCCTGGAAATTTCAGCCCGAGAACAGACCACCCCACTATAAATATCACTCGTCTACAGAACCCCATCTAATACCCTTCCTGTGAGCAGGCCCCAATCGAATATAAAAGCAAAATACTGCGGATGCTGGAAATCTGAAATAAAAACAAGATAAGCTGGAACCATTCAGCAGGTCTGGCAGCATCTGTGGAAAGAGAAGCAGAGTTAACGTTTCGTGTCAGTGACCCTTCTTTGGAACTGACAAATATTAAAAATCTCACAGGTGGGTGTGGGGAAAGAGATAACAAAGGAGAAGGTGTAGATTGGACAAGGCCACATAGCTGACCAAAAGGTCATGGAGCAAAGGCAAACAATATGTTAATGCTATGTTGAAAGACAAAGCATTAGTTCAGAAAAGGTGTTAACGGACTGAATTTTGAACAGCAGCAAGTGCAAACATGAAAAAACAGTGGGTAAGCAAACTGAACAAAATATGATGAAATGAAATAAATGCAAAAAAGGCTGTACAAAATGTAAAAAAGAAAAAAAAAAGAAAAAAACAACTAAAAATGAAAGTAAAATGGGGGGCTGTCATGCTCTGAAATTATTGAACACAATGTTCAGTCCGGCAGGCTGTAGTGTAGATGAGATGCTGTTCCTCGAGCTTGCGTTGATGTTCACTGGAACACTGCAGCAATCCCAGGACAGAGATGTGAGCATGAGAGCAGGGGGGAGTGTTGAAATGGCAAGCAACTGGAAGCTCAGGGCCCTGCTTGCGGACTGAGTGGAGGTGTTCCGCAAAGCGGTCACCCAGTCTGCGCTTGGTCTCCCCAATGTAGAGACCACATTGTGAGCAGCGAATACAGTATACTACATTGACAGAAGCCCGATCTAATATCCTTCTTGTGAACAGACCCCCATCTAATACCTTTCCTGTGAACAGGACCCCATGTAATTATCCCCCAGCCTCGGACTGAACATTCCCACATCTAAGCCCCCAGGAACCGACTAGAGTATTCACCCCGCCTCCCATTTTAAACCTGGAGAATCCCCTCACCTCCCCTCCCATTTTAAACCCATCTAATACCCCCTGGAACAGACTCCCAACTACATACGCCCAGGGAACATATGTCCATCTAAATGCCCCACCCCGGAACAGACTGCCATCTAAATAACCTGCTGTAAACAGGCTCCCATCGAAATACTCCTCCTGTGAACAGACTCCGATCTAAATTCCCCCTGGGAACAGACTCCCATCTAAATACTCCTGCTGTGAACAGACTCCCAATTAAATACTCATCCTGTGAACAGACTCCCATCTACATTACCGCCCCCCCCCCCACCCTGTCACAGACTCCTAACAAAATATCCCCACCCCCGCAGAACAAACAGCCATCTAAATCCCAGCCCCCACCCCTGGAACAGACACCCATCTGAATACCCCCCATGAACTGACCCCCATGTAATTAGCACTCAAACTCCCAGTGAACAGTCTCACATGTAAACCCCCCAGGAACAGACTGGAGAATCCTCCTCCATGCCTTCCCATGTAAAACCTGGAGAATCCTTCCCCCCTCGCACTTTTAACATAACTAATTGCCTCTGTGAATATACCCCTCTAATTCTACCCCTGCCCCCACTTTAAACACTCCCCCTTTCTACATACCCTCCCTGTCCTGTAAAAGCCGCCCCTAAAAATTCCCACCCTGTGTCATCTCCGCCATGAACAGCCTTCTCCCCCCCGCCCCCATGTGTAACTCCCGTCCCAGTCAACACTCCCCGCCCCTGTATAATCCCAACCTCCATCACTTTCCTGGGTGTGTCTCTGTCTCTCGAAAGCCTTTAATTCACTTTCATTCCTGGTCTGGATAAGCCATTGGAATTCTATCAAATGGCTCCCAGACCCCTGGCACCTTTAACTCATGTCCGGCCAAACACAGGGCCAGGCACAAAACTACGACCCACAATGGAAAACTGGCATTCTGAGCCTTTAATGAACAGCAAGATCCCAGCTCCAGACACATCCCTCCTTGCAGAAAAGTGTTTCACCTGTTCTTCCCATCGGCTTCAGGGAATCAAACACAGGGAGACACGTACAAACACACACACGCTAACTGGTACAGGGACAGGAGGAGGCCATTCAGCCCTTTGAACCTGTCCCACCCATGTTAGATCATGGCATATCTGTCGCATCCCCCACTGAACCACAAAAAGACAGGAAGAGACAGCCGGGGAGCAGATACACAGATGCAAAGTAACACTGGGCTGGACTTGGACTTGGTGGGGGTGGGGGGGGGGTGTTTGTGAATCGCATGCCCGTTCAGCATCTCTCCCCTGTCTTTACCTCAATGGGAGAAAAATCCGGGAGAGATGGAAAGCAGGATCCTGGTTCACAATCACAGTGTACAACACCAAGGCAGCGAGGTCAAATCCAGTCCCAGACAGAGGGACAGGGACATAGAAAGTAGAGATTCGGGGATTAGGACTGAACTGAGTGAGGGGGAGAGAGAGAAACAAACGGAGAGGGCGATCGGTAGTGAAAGAGAGGCAGGGAGTCAGAAACAGGTATTGAGAAAGATCTCAGACATAAAGAGAGATGCAGAGACTGCAAGCTGCCGAGGGGCAGAGCTATGAAGGAAGATGTAGATTCAGAATAGAGAGGGGTGTCTTGGAGAGGGGATGGATGATGCAAAGATAATCTTGCCGGAAAGGAGATGTAGAACTGAGAGAGGGAAATGAAGCCAGAGATGAAGAGAGGGAAATCTACGGGTTGACATTGACTGTACTGGAGCTTGCCAAACTATTTTCTTCAGAGCTCCCTCCAGACCTCTCCGTTGTGGTGAACAATCCACAGACCCCCGAAAACACAAAATCAAAATACTGCGGATGCTGGAAATCTGAAATAAAAACCGTGCTGGAAATAATGAGCATTTCCAGCACTTTGTTCTTCTATCAGCCGGGGAAACACGCAGTCTTCTTTTCTCTGTATAGAAATAAGTTGACAATGATCACATACGTTTATCAATATTTTCCTCTCTGGTTAAAGCTCTTTTCTGAGAATTGCACCTGCCAAAAGGTTCTCCCTCTGCATCATCAAAGCTGCAGCTTCCGAAAATGTTCTCCTTGGGAACAGAGAAATAACATTGATTTAAACAAAGCAAAGCATTTTTGAACAGAAATAAAACACAGCAAGAGCCCAGGGCTCTTTCCTTCACTCGCTGACATGAAACAATCTCTCAGTGACTCCCCATTTTACAGACAAATCCCCTGACACAAAGCCAGAGAATGGGAAGTGATTGAAATGTGAGACAGGGTTTTAGGAGCTGGATGCCTGCCTATTGTCCTGTTAATCCAGGTAACAGAGCCAGCTCTGGGCACAGAAATGACAAGGAGCTGCTTCCAAACAGCCTGTAAACTTTTCACTCCAAACCAAATTATGGAAAACATCGCTGCAATTTACAGAAAGACATTTGCAGTAATCAGCTCCATTCTGTGCCCAGACACTGTGAAATTCTGTCTTTAAACTGAGATGAATGTGACCACACTTAATCACTGGACCAGCATTGTATTTCACTGAAAATTAAGACACCCTCGAGGGTGGGAGATGGGTTTGTGGGGGAAGCGGGGAGCTTCTCTACAGGGGCTGTGAGCTGGGCAGTGACTAAACACTGCAGACCCTCCAGAGCCTGTGTGTCTGCCTCTGTGTTTACCCTGTCATTTCCAGCTATTTCTCTCTGTCTGTCTCTCTCTATATCTATCTATCTATCTATCTATCTATCTATCTATCTATCTATCTATCTATCTATCTATCCATCCATCTATCTATCTATCTATCTATCTATCTATCTATCTATCTATCTATCTATCTATCTCTATTTCTCTGTGTCTCTCTATATCTGTTTCTGCCTCATTGTATAAACACACAAACACTGATGATCCCCATCCCCTCTCCCGTAGAAAGGATAGAGACAAATCAACATTACCATCCCTGAAAATCTGAATTCAAATGCAACCCCCCGCCCACCCCGCCCCCCTCACCCAGGTGTTACATTTTACTGTCAAATTCAGCCCACTGCCGAAAACATCTGCATTGTTCGGGAATTATCCAGGCTTCTGTTTCAGGACTTCAATTCTAGGCCTTCAGGAGAGCTTTGCACAATGAATTCACTTCTAAAATGCAGTCACTGATACAATGCAGCGAATTCTGCAAGTTGAGTACAGCAAGATCCCAGCAATGGTGACACTTCAAAATTCACTTTACCAAGGTTTTGAGTGTGGATCTCTTTCTCTCTGTTTCTCTGTCTTTGTCATCCTTCCCTCCCTCACCCATAATCCGCCTGTCTCTTACTCTGTCTGTCTTTGTTTAACCTGCCACTTGGAGCTGTTTCTCAGTCTCCCTCTTTTTCTCTCTCTCTGTCACTCTCTCTCACGTTCTCTGTACCTATCTGTTTTTCCCCTCTATCTCACATGTAATCTTGACTGAAAATAGCTATGAAATATTTCTGTCTCACCATTTATAACAACAAATCACACGCTGTGTGTGTTTTCAACTATTAAAGGTTTCAATAGAGAGACAGGGAATGAAGGCTGGAGAGAACAGAGGGAGAAATCGAAACTCAGAACTTTAGTTAAATGAATTGGGAGCATTTGACGCTCAATGAATTGATTGTTAAAGGGCTTTCCACTATTGCACAGTTGAAAACACTGCTTGCCATTTGTGCACAGCAAGATCCCAAAGCAGCAGTGTGATAACAGCCCCCCTCGCTCCCTTTGATTCCTTCCATGTTTCCCACACTCTCCGGCATCTCTCCCTCCTGCTACTCTCATTCAGAGAGAAAGATGGAGAGAGAGAGAAAAAAAAATACACTCTCGGAACCTCACTCTCAATTCAAATGGCTGCTGCACATTTCATTTCACCCTCAAATTCATGGCACTGCCTAAGACACCAGCATCGTTAGGGAATTATACTGGCTTCAAGCTCAGGACTTTAATTCCAGTCCTTCAGGAGAGCTTTACATACAATTAATCCACTTCTAAAACGCAATCGCTGTTACAATGCAGAGAATGCTGCAGGCAAGCAGTGCACAGGAAGATCCCAGCAGTGGTGACACTTCAAAATTCAGTTTACCAAGGTTTTGAGAGCGGATTTCTTTCTCTCTCTCTCTCTCTGTCTTTCACTGCCTTCCCTCCTTCACACAATCTCTGCCTGTCTCTCTCTCTCTCTATCTATCTCTATCTCTCTGATGAACTTGCCACCTCCAGCTGTTTCTCACTCTCCCTCTTTTCTCTCCATCTGTTTCTGCCTCGATGTTGTAATGTCAGAATTGATGTAGGGAATGTATGCACAGCAGGATCCCACAGTGTGATACTAGCCAGATATCCCGTCACAGTCCTCAGAAAATGCTAAACTCCATCTTTAAACTGATAACAAGTGTTTATACAGTTTCACGCTCAGCTCTTGTAATTATAGGCCCTCGGGAGCAGTTGATGCTCAATGAATTATTTCTTAAAGTGGTACACACTGTTGCAATGCAGGAAAGTTGCAGGTATTTTGTGCAGAGCAAGATCCCACGGGGAGCAATATGATAATATGCAGACATCTGTTTTTAGTGATGAAAGTTCAGAGAGCCCAGAGAGAGCAACATTCCTGCCATTTGAAAATCTCAAACACCCCTCTCCCAGTCTTTCTCCTGATCCCCCAACCCCATTCACATCTGTTTCTTTTTCCCTCGATCTCGGATTTCATCTGGATTGAAACGTCCTCTGAAGTGTTTCTGTCACCGTTCTAAATAACCACACGTCACACTGTGGCACCTATTGATTAATGGTTAAAATAGAGAGTGCAGGACAGAGAAAAGCAGAGGAAGATGGAGAGAAAACACAGAGAACTCCACACTCAGACCCTCAGGAAGCTGAATATTAATATTGAATGTGCCCCTCAAGGGTGAAACGCCCTCTTCAAATTCCTTCGGGAAACATTTCTTTCTCCACATTTTGGTCCCAGGATTGATTTTTGTAAATCAGACCTAGTGGAAGGGTATGACTGAGAGGATTGACTCCATAGGCTGGAAGCTGGGCAGTGACTACACTCTGGAGAGCTCCAGATCCTGTGTCTCTTAAACACCTCCCCTTTCCCCCTGCCAAAAGAGAGAGGAACATTCCTGCAGTTTGATAATAGAACAACACTGGCCCCACTCAGGTTGCGCTAAACCTGGACAACAAGAACAGGCCCCAGTCAAATTGATCAATTCCCCCCACAGCTCACATCAAACCTCACAGACAGGGCTGGAAGGAGCAAGTGGCACATGGGACTCCCTCCTGGGGCTGCTACTTTAACCCCAGGCTTTCAATCTGTTTAAAACTCCAGGGCCCCAATCCAACAGGAACTAGTTAACCCAGGGCAACAGAGAGGAAATTAAATCTCGGGCTAATAAACAAACACAACTCACGTGGGCCCTTTGCGTGCAGCCTGTGGACAAGGCCTCAGTCCATCCCCTCTGGAGGAAGCTCCTGTCCAAGGATTCGTGGTTACAAACTTTCCCCCTTTCCATCTTCACAATGCAGTTGTCAGAATGAAAATTCCTCAGGGGGAAGAAGCAGAAAAAATAGCATCAAAATTCAAAGCAAAGACATTTTTAAACAAAACAGCACAGCAAGAGCCCAGGGTTTCCTCTGTCAGTTACACAGACAATCAGCAATATTAAAATACAATCAAATCACAGTTATAAAGCAGATTGAGACAGAGGGAGCACACACACACACACACACACACACACACACACACACACACACACACACACACACACACACACACACACACACACACACACACACACACACACACACACACACACACACACACACACACACACGGATTCCTCGTTCCAAACTAGGGTAGGCATAGTGGTTTGATCACTGGACTAGTAACCCACAGATCCAAGGTATTTCTCTGGGGACAAGGGTTCGAATCCCACCACAGCAGAAGGTGGAATTTGAATGTAATTAATAAATCTTTAATTAAAATCTAGTCTAATGATGAAACCATTGTTGATTGTAATAAATACCCATCTGGTTCACTAATGTCCTTTCAGGAAGGACATCTGCTGTTCTTACCTGGTCTGGACTACATGTGACTCCAGACCCACAGCAATGTGGTTAACTCTTACATGCCCTCTGAAATGGCCTAGCAAGCCACTTAGTTGTACCTAACTGCTACGAAGTTATTAAAAAGGAAGTTAATAAAAAGGAATGAAACCGGATGGCTCACCTGGCATCGACCTAGGCACTGGAAACGACAATGGCAAACCCAGCCATGTCGACCCTGCAAAGTCCTCCTTACTAACATCTGGGCGCTTGTACCAAAGTTGGGAGAGCTGTCCCACAGACTAGTCAAGCAACAACCTGAGACAGTCATACTCACGGAATCATACCTTACAGACAATGTCCCAGTCAATGCAATCATTATCCCTGTCGGTGGAACAGGACATACCCAGCAGAGATGGTGGCACAGTGGTATACAGTAGGGAGGGAGTTGCCCTGGGAGTCCTCAACTCGACTCTGGACCCCATGAAGTCTCATGGCATCGGGTCAAACATGGGCAAGGTAACCGCCTACTGATTACAACCTGCCGCCTTCCTTCAGCTGATGACTCAGTCCGCCATCATGTTGAACACCACTTGGAGGAAGCACTGAGGGTGGCAAGGGCACAAAATGCACTCTGGGTGGGGGACTTCAATGTCCACCACCAAGAGTGGCTCGGTAGCACCACTACTGACCGTGCTGGCCGAGTCCTAAAGGACATAACTGCTAGACTGGGTCTGTGGCAGGTGGTGGGGTAACCAACACGAGGGAAGAACATACTTGACCTCGTCCTCACCAATCTGCCTGCTGCAGATGCTTCTGTCCATGACTGTATTGGTAGGAGTGACCACCACAAAGTCCTTGTGGAGACGAAGTCCCGCCTTCACATTGAGGATACCGTCCATCGTGTTGTGTGGCACTATCACCGTGCTAAATGGGATAGATTTTGAACAGATCCAGCAATGCAAAATTGGGCATCTATGAGACGCTGTGGGCCATCAGCGGCAGCAGAATTGTACAACCACAATTTGTAACCTCATGGCCTGGCATATTCCCACTCGACCATTACTATCAAGCTAGGCGACCAACCCTGGTTCAATGAAGTGTGCAGGGGGGCATGCCAGGAGCAGCACCAAGCATATCTCAAAATGAGGTGTCAACGTGGTGAAGCTGCATAAGCAGCATGCGATAGACAGAGCTAAGCGATCCCATGACCAACGGATCAAATCTAAGCTCTGCAGTCCTGCCACATCCAGCCGTGAATGGTGGTGGACAATTAAACAACTAACTAGAGGAGGTGGTTCCACAAATATCCCCATCCTCAATGATGGGGGAGCCCAGCACATCAGTGCGAAAGACAAGGCTGAAGCAGTTGCAACAATCTTCAGCCAGATGTGCAGAGTTGATGATCCATCTCGGCCTCCTCCTGAAGTCCCCAGCATCACAGATGCCAGACTTCAGCCAATTCGATTCACTCCGCGTGATATCAAGAAATGACTGAAGGCACTGGACACTGAAAAAGCTACGGGCCCTGACAATATTCCGGCAATAGTACCGAAGACCTGTGCTCCAGAACTTGCTGCACCCCTAGCCAAGCTGTTCCAGTACAGCTACAACACTGGCACCGACCCTGCAATGTGGAAAATTGCCCAGGTATGTCCTGTACACAAAAAGCAGGACAAATCCAAACCGGCCAACTACCGCCCCATCAACCTACTCTCTATCATCAGTAAAGTGATGGAAGGTGTCATCAACATTGCCATCAAGCAGCACTTGCTTTGCAATAACTTGCTCAGTGACACTCAGTTTGGGATCCGTCAGGGCCACTCAGCTCCTGACCTCATTACAGCCTTGGTTCAAATATGGACAAAGGGGCTGAACTCAAGAGGTGAGGTGAGAGTGACTGCCCTTGACATCAAGGCTGCATTTGACCGAGTATGGCATCAAGGAGCCCTAGCAAAACTGAGGTCAATGGGAATCGGGGGAAAACCCTTCGCTGGCTGGAGTCATACCAAGCGCAAAGGAAGATGGTTGTTGTTGTTGGAGATCAATTATCTGAGCTCCAGGACATCACTGCAGGAGTTCTTCAGGGTAGATTCCTAGGCCCAGCCATCTTCAGCTGCTTCATCAATGACCTTCCTTCAATCATAAGGTCAGAAGTGGGGATTTTCGCAGATGATTGCACAATATTCAGCACCATTCGTGACTCCTCAGATACTGAAGCAGTCCGTGTAGAAATGCAACAATATCTGGACAATATCCAGGCTTGGGCTGATAAGTGGCAAGTCATATTCGCGCCGCACAAGTGCCAGGCAATAACCATCTCCAACAAGAGAGAATCTAACAATCTCCCCTTGACATTCAATGGTATTACCATCGCTGAATCCCCGACTATCAACATCCTAGGGATGACCATTGACCAGAAACTGAACTGGAGTAACCATATAAATACCGTGGCTACAACAGCAGGTCAGAGGTTAGGAATCCTGAGGAGAATAACTCTCCTCCTAACTCCCCAAAGCCTGTGCACCATCTACAAGGCACAGGTCAGGAGTGTGATGGAATACTGTCCACTTTCCTGGATGGGTGCAGCTCCAACAACACTCAAGAAGCTCGACACCATCCAGGACAAAGCAGCCCGCTTGATGGGCACCCCATTCACAAACATTCACTTCCTCCACCACCGAAGCACAGTGGCAGCAGTGTGTACCATCTACAAGATGCACTGCAGCAACGCACCAAGGCTCCTCAGACAGCACTTTCCAAACCCGCGAGCTATACCAATTAGAAGGACAACGGCAGCAAATTCATGGTAACACCACCATCTGCAAGTTCCGCTCCAAGTCACACACCATCCTGACTTGGAAATATATCGCCATTCCTTCACTGTTGCTGGATCAAAATCCTGGAACTCCATTCCTAACAGCACTGTAGATATACCGACCCCAAATGGACCGCAACGCTTCAAGAAGGCAGCTCACCACCTCCTTCTCAAGGGCAATTAGGGATGGGCGTCGCTCACATCCCATGAATGAATAAAAAAAACACACACACACAGACGGAGCTGGAATGTTGCAGACGTGACGTTGCTCTCGGTGTCTCAGAACTGGGATGCGCTGGGCGTGTCGCTCGGTTCAGCGCTTTGGGTTTGGGTACGCTGGGCCCATCACAGCTTTCAGTGCCCGGGGGCTGGGGGGCTTCATCTTCCAACTTATTTGAGTTCTGTAGCTGCTTTTGCAGGTGCCGTCGTTCCAGCACTTCCTCGTCCAGTGAAGAGGAACTGCTGTAGTTTGTCTCAGACGGTAGCTTCCTCTTGCCACTGGTTTGGGTGGTGGCCTGTTCGGTTTTTGGAGGTTTATTCTTTGTGGTTTTCCTTCATACGACTTGCCAGTTTCTGCTCTCTCTGGAGACAAAGTGAAAGGTGAGTTTTGTGATTGGGCTCTTCCTAACCCAGTTACATCCTGAGTGAGCTGTTTGCAAACTCCACCCCTTGAGCCTTTGACATGTTGGGCTGTCCCTCAATCTCCCACCTCGGAGGCCTGTTCATTAAGATTTATTTTATTTATTGATACAGCACTGGAACAGGCCCTTCGGCCCACCGTGTTTGTGCCGACCAACAACCAACCATTTATACTAACCCTGCAGTAATCCCATATTCCCTACCACCTACCTGCACTAGGAACAATTTACAATGGCCAATTTACCTATCAACTTGCAAATCTTTGGCTGTGGGAGGAAACCAGAACACCTGGTGAAAACCCATGCAGACACGGAGAACTTGCAAACTCCGCACAGGCAGCACCTGGAGCTGTGAGGCTGCGGTGCTAACCACTACACCACTGTGCCGCCCTAACCCCAGGACAGGTAATCAGGATATGATCATCCCAGGACAGGACACCTTCCTGAATCTTCCAGACCATTTATATGTTAATTCCAGGACAGAACACGTTCCTGAGTCTTCCAGTCCATTGACATGTTACTCCTAGGACAGCAATGGTTTCAGCCATTCCTTGGCTAATTCTGAACCTTTAGCTCTTGCCCTTGTTGGGAATGTCACTGCAGTTTGAAAATATCAAACACTGATCCAACAGAAGCAATATGTGGATTGCCCTACTACAGAAGGGGCTACACTCGATCTCCTCTTAGAAAATGAGGCTGGGCAGGTGGTTGATGTGTCAGTGGGGGAGCACTTTGTGACCAGTGACCATAACTCTGTTACCTTCAAGATGGTTATGGAATAGGAGAGGACTGGTCCTCAAGTTGAAGTCTTAAATTGGGGGAAGGCTAATTTCGATGGCATCAGGCAGGAACTCTCCATAGTTGAATGGGAGAGGCTGGTGAGAGGTAAAGGGACGTCTGGCAAGTGGGAGGCTTTTAAAAGTGAGATAGGAAGAGTTCAGGGCTGGCATGTTCCTGTTAGGTTGAAGGGCAAGGCTGGCAAGTTTAGGGAACCTTGGTTGACGAGAGATATTGAGGGATTGTCAGGACAAAGAATGAGGTAGATGTCAGGTATCAGCAGCTGCGATCAAGCGAGTCCCTCGAGGAGTATAAGGGATGTAGGAGGGCACTTAAGAAGGAAATTCGGAGGGTGATAAGGGGCCATGAGATTTCCCTGGCAGATAGGATAAAGGAGAATCCTAAACTATTCTGTAAGTATATTAAGAGTAAAACGGTAGCTAGGGAGAGAGTGGGTCCCCTTAAGGATCAGTGTGGTAATCTATGTGCGGAGCTACGGGAAATGGATGAGGTCCTAAATGAATACTTCTCGTCCGTATTTATCGTGGAGAAAGTCATGGCAGCTAATGAGTTCAAGGGAGAGAACACCAATATCCTGGAGCATATCAACATTACAAAGGAGGAGGTGTTGGAGGTTTTGAAGCACATTAAGGTGGATAAATCCCCAGGGCCTGGCCAGCTGTTATCCTAGGATGCTATGAGAAGCAAGGGAGGAGATTGCTGGGGCCCTGGCAGAGATTTTTGTATCATCGTTATCCATGGGTGAGGTACCGGAAGACCGGAGGATAGTTAATGTTGTGCCTTTATTTAAGAAGGGCAGCAGGGCTAAGACAGGGGACGACAGGTCGGCGTGCCTTACATCAGTGGTGGCTAAGTTATTGGAAGGGATTCTGAGATATAGGATTTATATGCATTTGGAAAGGCAAGGTCTGATTAGGAATCGTGAGCATGGCTTTGTGCATGGGAAATCATGTCTTACGAATTTGATTGAGTTTTTTGAGGAGGTGACAAAGAGGATTGACGAGGGCAAGGGGCGGACGTTGGCTAAATGGACTTTAGCAAGGCCTTTGACAAGGTCCCGCATGGTAGGCTGGTGCAGAAGGTTCGAACACATGGGATCCAGGGTGAGCTGGCCAATTGGATACAAAATTGGCTTGGTGATAGGAGGCAGAGGGTGGTAGTGGAGGGTTGTTTTTCAGATTGGATGCCAGTGACCAGTGGTGTGCCACAGGGATTGGTGCTGGGCCCTCCGTTATTTGTCATATATATTAATGACTTGGTTGAGAATGTTGGGGGCATGATTAGTAAGTTTGCAGATGACACCAAAATTCGTGGTATTGTGGACAGTGAAGAAGGTTATCTAAGGTTACAACAGGATATAGATCAACTAGGAAAGTAGGCAAGGGATAGGCAAATGGAATTTAACGCAGATGAGTGAAGTGATGCATTTTGGAAAGTTAAACCAGGGCAGGACATATACAGTGAATGGCAGGCCCCTGGGGAGTGTTGTTGAGCAGACAGACCTTGGAGTGCAAATACATAGTTCTCTGAAAGTAGCAACACAGGTAGACAGGGTGGTGAAGAAGGCGTATGGCATGCTTGCCTTCATCGGCCGAGGCATTGAGTACCAGAGTTGGGACATCATGTTACAGTTGTACATAACATTGGTTAGGCCGCATTTGGAGTACTGTGTGCAGTTCTGGTGGCCGCACTACAGGAAAGATGTGAGTAAGCTAGAGAGGGTGCAGCAAATATTCACAAGGATGTTGCCTGGTTTGGAGGGCTTGAGTTATAAAGAGAGATTGGATAGACTGGGTCTGTTTTCCCTGGAGCGAAGGAGGTTGAGAGGGGACATGATAGAGGTATATAACATTATGAGAGGCATAGATAGGGTAGATAACCAGAGTCTCTTTCCCATGGCACAGATGACTAAAAGTAGAGGGCATAAATGTAAGGTGAGAGCGAGGAGGTTTGATGGAGATCAAAGGGGTACATTTTTCACATAAAGAATAGTGGGTGCCTGGAATAAGCTGCCAGAGGAGGTGGTGGAGGCAAGAACAGTAGCAACATTTAAGAGTCATCTGTACAGGTACTTGAATGAGCAAGGCATCGAGGGATATGGAATTAATGCAGGCAGGTGGGATTAGTATGGATAGGCATTATGGTCGGCATCGACACGGTGGGCCGAAAGACTTGTTTCTATCCTGTTCAACTCTATGACTCTGTGACTCACACCGAAAACACTCACACTAAACCCCCAGAACTGGACTGGACAGATAATGGGGATTGTTAGTGAGGTGGTGTTTGGGGCTTTTTACTGACATCAGTGTTGATTATAAAGTGTATCCCCTTCCCTCACTTCCAAAGTCCCTCAGGGTGTTGGGTGCTGACAGATGTTTCAGTGTCCAGTCCCTTTCAACGATACGGGCATACAGTTGTCCACTACCAAATGTTGCAGACTGATACATTCTGAGGTCCAGGACTACGTGCTGAGGGACGCACTAAAGCTTGGGGCAGCCGCAGCATAGGCTCAATGGGGAAAGAACACTGTGTAAGGTCCCCCCTCCAAGGTGAACTGAGGGGCTGGATCCATGAAAAACCCCTAGAACTGTATCCAGAACATATTAGTTTGCTGCAAAATGTACATGGTAAGTAAAATGAAATGGAAGGGTTGTGAGGCAACTCACTCCTGTATTGAAGGAAACTGATCTCGTTTGCACTCTTTGTATTGTTGAATGGGTACTGTTTGGAACTGCTTTGGAATGTATTTTTTACAGATTTTTATGAATGAAGTATGGGCGGCACAGTGGCGCAGTGGTTAGCACCGCAGCCTCACAGCTTCAGGGACCTGGGTTCGATTCTGGGTACTGCCTGTGCGGAGTTTGCAAGTTCTCCCTGTGTTTGCGTGGGTTTTCCCCGGGTGCTCCGGTTTCCTCCCACATCCAAAGACTTGCAGGTGATAGGTAAATTGGCCGTTGTAGATTGCCCCTAGTGTAGGGAGATGATATGGGATTACGCTATGGTTACTATAAATGGTTGGCACAGACTCGGTGGGCCGAAGGGCCTGTTTCAGTGCTGTATCTCCAAATAAAAAAATAAAAATATATTTTGGAAATAAAAAAGAAATAAAATCTTATGAACACATATAAACGTAAAGTTTCTCCTGCAAGCTGTTTCATATTCCCTCTTCCCCTGTCTCTCTCTGTAACTCCCTATCTCTCTCTCTGTCTCACTCAGGACTGGGCAGATCCTGGGATTTTACTGAGGTTCTGTTGGCCATTTCTACTGACATCAATGTGGATTGCAAAGTCTGTGTGTGAGTGTCTGTATGTGTATGTGCCTGTATCAGAGTCTCAGAACCACCTCTCTCCATCTCTATCTCTCCCTGTCTCTGTTTCTCCCTCTATCTCTCCCTCTGTCTCTCAGTCCGCCTCTCTCATAGAAGAATAGAAAATAGGAGCAGGAGTCGGCCATTCGGCCCTTCGAGCCTGCCCATTCAAAAAAGATCATGGCTGATCGTTTAATTCAGTACCCTGTTCCCGCTTTCTCCCCATATCCCTTGACCCCTTTGGCATTAAGAAAGATATCTATCTCCTTCTTGAATATATTTAATGACTTGGCCTCCATTGCCTTCTGCGGCAGAAAATTCCTCAAGTTCACCACCCCCTGAGTGAAGAAATTTCTCCTCATCTCAGTTCTAAATGGCACACCCCGTATCCTCAGACTGAGACCCCTGGTTCTGGACTCTCCCACCATTGGGAACATCCTCACTGCATCTAGTCTGTCTAGTCCTGTTAGAATTTTATAGTTTTCTATGAGATCCTCTCTCATTCTTCTAAACTCTAGTGAATGTAGGCCTAGTCGACCCAATCTCTCCTCATACGTCAATCCTGCCATCCCAGGAATCAGCATAGTAAATCTTCTTTGCACTCCCTCCATGGCAAGAACATCCTTCCTCAGATAAGGAGACAAAAACTGCACACAGTATTCCAGATGTGGCCTCACCAAGGCCCTGTAGAACTGTAGAAAGACATCCTAGCTTCTGTACTCAAATCCTGTTGGCATGAATGCCAATATACCGTTCACCTTCCTAACTGCTCGTTGCACGTGAATGGTGGCTTTCAGCGACTAGTGTGCAAGGACACCCATGTCTCGTTGCACCTCCCCCTTTCCAAATTATAATCTGCCTTTCTGTTTTCCACCCAAAGTGGATAACCTCACGTTTATCCACGTTATACTGCATCTGCCATGCATTCTCCCACTCACCCAACTTGTCCAAATCACATTGGATCCTCACTGCATCCTCCTCACAGCCTGCATCCCAATCCCTCCCCCCCACCCCCTAAACCCAGCTTTGTGTCGTCTGCAAAGTGGGAAATGTTAGTCATAGAGTTATATAGCAAAGAAACAGGCCCTTCGGCCTATCGTGTCTGTGCCGGCCATCAAGCACTTAACTATTCTGATACCATTTTCCGGCACTTGGCCCGTAGCCTTGAATGCCATGACGTTTCAAGTGCTCATCTAAATACTTCTTAAATGTTGTGAGGGTTCTTACCTCTACCACCTTCTTCAGGAAGTGCGTTCCAGATACTAACCACCCTCTGAGTGAAAAACATTTTCCACAAATCCCCTGTGAGCCTCCTTTCCCTTACCTTAAATCTATGCCCCCTGGTTATTGACCATTCCGCTAAGGGAAAACTCTCTTCCTATCAAATCTATCAATGCCCCTCGTAATTTTGTATACCTCAATCATGCCCCACTCAGCCTTCTCTCTCTCTGTCTCCCTCACCCTATTTCACTCTCTCTCCACCTCACCCTGTTTCTCACTCACTCCCTCACCCTGTCTCTCTCTCTCTCTCTATCTCTCTCTCCCCCTCACCCTGTTTCACTCGCTCCCTCTTCCTCACCCTTTCTCTCCCTCTCTCTCCCTCATCATGCTTTCTCTCTCTTTGTCTCTCTCCCTCACTGTATCTCGCTCTCTTTCTAATTCTCTCTGTCTCTCTCTCTCTCTCCCCCTCATTTGTGTCTGTCTTCCTCTTTCTGACTCTTTCACCCCGTGTCTCTCTCTCTTTCTAATTCTCACCCAGTCTCCCTGTCTCTCTCCCTCACCCTGTCTCTTTCTCTCTCCTTTTCTAATTCTCTCTCTCCCTCTCTCTCTCACTCACTGGTGTCTCTCTTTCTCTCTCTCCCTAAACATGTCTCTCCCTCACTCTCCCTCCCTCACCCTGTCTCTATCTCTCCCTCAGCCTGTTGCTCTCTTTCTCTCAAGCTCACCCTGCCTCTCTGCCCCTCTCCTTCACTCTGTTTCTCTTTATCCCTCACCCTGTCTCTCTCTCGCTTTCTTTCTACCTCACCCCGTGTCTCTCTCTCTTTCTAATTCTCACCATGTCTCTCTCGCACTCTCTCTCTCTCTTTCTCCCTCACCCTGTCTCTCTCTCTCCCTCAGCCTGTCTCTCTCTCCCTCACCCTGTCTCTTTCTCTCTCTATCTCTATCCCCCTTACCCTGTCACTCTCTCTCACTCCATCACCCAATCTCTCACTCTCTCCCTCACCCCCTCTCTCTCTGTCCCTCTCTCTCTCTCTCAAAGGGTAATAAGAAAAATGATAGGCAGAGAAATCAAGGGCCAAAATCAAATTTGTACAATCGAAAATCCTGCATGAATAACAATCCTTATTTTTAATAAAGCTATCAGCAATTGTGACAGTGCAACACAAGTGTGAATTATTAAACTTTAACACAACAGAGTTTGTTACTAAGTTGCGTCAAGTCCATTGCACTATTGCTGACTTTTACTCCAGTCCCTCAATCCCACTTCATCTCATGGATATTGTTATAACATTCACCCCATCCTTTAAAACCTAAATATTACCCACACCAAACCAGAGCAATTAGAAATTGGACACAGCTGCTGATATCTAGTAACAAGACTGAAGGTATTCTAATGAGCAAAAATGATTACATCTCCAAACCAGACAAATATATATCTTTATTTTATTTAGATTCGTATCTCTCAATCTATCTATCTATCTAAGTGTATGAATGTAGTGAAATGTAGGCCAGGTCTCTGCCCTCAGGATATTGTTCGACCATTTCGCTTTTTATTACCAATGGAAAGCTTTCATCTGTCTTGTCTTTATTTTACTCGAATTCTGTGACTGATATGAAGTTGTTTTTTTTCTGTTGGATCTGCGAAGACCTCTTCCATGACCCAGACTTAACCGACAAGAACATCAGATGAAACCTTTCCCTCCTGAAATCGATGTTTCCTGTTTGTTTCTTGCTGCTTTCTCGCCAATTCCATCTGGAGAGAGCAGAGTGAAAAGGCTGAGGGGATTTGTGGGGAACGAGGGTTTTTTTTAATCACAAATTGTACCAGAGCAAGTGTATGTTGGTGCAAATAATAGCGAATAGAAGAGGATCATTGCATCATAGAATAGTTCAGTACTGTTGGAGGCTATTCGGCCCATTGAGTCTCTGCTGGCTCTTTTGACGAGCAATTCAGTTAGCCTCATGCTCTATCCTTAGTTGTTCTCTTGCTTTTCATGCATTTATAAAGCATCTTTGGGGTTTGCTTGCTTCTCCTTGATTATATTTCTTCCGTCCCTCTCTTTGATTTCCTAACTTGCTGTTTAATTTCACCCCTGAACTTTCTACCCTTCCCTCAGCTTTCTGTGGCATTGAGCTCTCAGTATCTGACATAAGCTTCCTTTTTGTGCCTTATCCTACCCGTTTTGCTCTTTGGCATGCTTTGCTTCTTCACGGCCTGATACAGGACTGTACATGGCCGATGCAGCCCATCAAACACTCCAAGAGCTGGTTGAGCACAGTTTGGGAACAGAGTACATTTCCTTCACCATTCTCTCTCTGGCTTCCTCTTTCTGTCTCTCCCTCCTGCTATCTCTGACACTAAGAGAGAGAGGGATAGGGAGAGAGGGTTCGATATACAGGCAGAGAAAGAGGGCTGTAGAGAGGCACAGGTTGGAGAGAGAGGGATTATTGGGGCGGATTGAAAAGGGTGAATGTAAGATATATTAATTTGATGCAATCCTTCAATGCTGTGTGCACAAACATATAGGAGATAGGTTTGGAGAGAGAAACATCGAGAGAGGGAGAAATATCGATGCAGTGGGGCACAGGTGGACACTTGTGAGCATCCAGCACGAATATCCTTCATTTAAGCATCCAGAAAGATATTCCACTGCGGGAGCCATCACAGCCTCATGATATTGATTGTGGACATTTTGAAATCTATTTCCCCACTCCTGGACCTTTGTGCTAAGGGAAATAGTTCCTTCCTAACCACTCTATCAAGGCCACTCATGATTTTATACACCTCAACTCAATCTCCTCTCATCTTCCTCTGTTCCAAAGAAAACAACTCTGATGTCCAATCATTCCTTTGGATTTACTTGGCATTTTGGAACTGTCTTCTGCAAACAGCAATTCATGCCGGCTTAACGGTTAATTTTTAAATCAGGAATTGATAGATTTCTGCAACCAAGATTATTAAGAGATAAGGTGCAGAGGCAGGTTTTATGATGTTAGTTCGATCACAGATCAGCCCTGATCTCACTGAATACTGGAACAGGGTTGAGGAGTTAAAATGTTTCCTTCTGTTTGTCTGTGTGTCTGTCTGTCTGTGTGTGTGCCTGTGGGTGTGCCTGCGTGCCTATGTCTGTGTGTGAGTACCTCTGCTTATGTTACATTTCACCCAATCTGTTTGTGTGGCACAAGACCATTTCTCTGTTTATAATGCAATAGGCCCCTGTCTTTACTCTGTATCTAACCCCAGTCTGTCCCGCTCCTGGGCGTGTGTGATGCAACAGTGCAGAGGGAAATTGACTCTGTCAAACACAACATTGCGCTTGGCTTGGGAATGTTTAATTTCACCCCTGAACTTTCTACACTTCTCTCAGCTTTCTGTGTTACTGAGCTCTCAGTATCTGATATAATCTTCCCTTTTGTGCCTTATCCTGCCTGGTTTGCTCCTTGACGTCCAACGGGCGGTAGATTTTGGAACCTCACCCTTTGTCTTTCTGGGAATATGTTTGTTCTGAAGCTTCACTCACTGTCACTGCTCTGACACTGATTTACCTTCAAGTCACAGTTTCCAGTCCACTTTGCTAAATCCCATTTCAGCTTCAGAAAATTGCCTTTTACCCGACTGAGTCCATCTTATTCTTTCCATACCTACTCTGAACCTAAATGCTGATCGCTGTCACTGAAATGCTCCCCCACTAATACCTCTTCCACCTGCCCAGCTTCATTCCCTGAAGCTAAATCCAGGACTCTCCCATATCATATTGGCTTTGTTACATTTTAAACGTTGACAAGTGACTACCATCCTCCCCCTTCCATTGTAAATCTTTAATTCTTCTCTTCGTTGGGAATAGATTGAAGGTTTTGGTGCAAGAGAAAGGGGCGAAAGTTAGTAATATCTTATTTTACCCAGCGATTGGTAATGAGCTGGAACTGGCGGCAAAGTATATTGTGATGGGTGGATGTAAATGTTGTTACATTCGGTACATATGGTACGTCACTGTTTCAGTCAAATATTTTAATGTCTATTCAAATAACTGTCATCCCACAGGGGCACCATTTCACTGGGTCAAGATTCTCACCAAACACTGAAGATTCCAGAAAGCGAGGCTCACAAATTCAACACAAGTTTATTTTTCTGTGTCTCGCTGGTCTGTTCTGATTCTCTGAGAGATTACTAGTGCTTATCATCCACATTAGCCGTCGTCCTAATCCCGTGTGCCTGTCCTGCTACCAAATCCGGCATCAGGTTACGTTAAGACAGGTGATACAGGAGCATCTCAGTGACTGATGCAGGTGAGTCTTGAGCCTGACCCGGGCAAAGTGCGAGATCCGGGTTAATCCGACACTCCAGAGACAGTTTAAAAGGAGTTTTACTCTGTATGTGCTGTACCTTCTCTGAGAGTGTTTGATGGGGCAGTGCAGATGAAGAGAGTTATGCCTTACCCATTTTAAACATGGAGAAGTTATTCCTTCAAGTGCTCATCAAAGAGTTTGTTTTAAATATGATGAAGGTTTCTGCCTCTACCATCCTTTCAATCAGTGAATTTCAGACCCCCACCAGCCGCTGAGTGATAAACACTGTTGATGTCATTTGTTCAGTTCAGTTTGATGCCTATGTCACCATACCAAGCCCCCAGGATGTTGATGCTGGGGGATTCAGCGATGGGATAATGCTTTGAATGCCAAGGGGAGGTGGTTGGATTCTCTCTTCTTGCAGATTGTCATTGCCTGGCACTTGTGTGACGTGAATGTTACTCGCTGCAGGTCGGCCAAAGCCTGAAAGTTGTCCGGGTCTTGGTACATGCGGCTTCGGATTGCTTCATTATCTGAGGCAACATACTATGGTTCTGGATACCATCGAGCTGAACAACTAACTCTGTTTTTGTCTCTCCACAGATGCTGCCTGACCTGCTCAGGGGATATTAGTTTGGGAGTGTCTTCTGCAAACGCCCATTGATGCAGAAGCAATTGTTCATTTTTAAACCTAAGATTGACCTCATCAAATGCCTTTTGTAAATCCAAATATTCTTCTGTCGCTCTCTGTTCCTAAGTCACTCTGTTTCTATGTGTGTGTGTGTGTGTGTGTGCTTGCGTGCATGCATGCATGCGTGTAGAACTCCACATACATCAGTTTGCTATTTTAAGTTGCCTGCTTTTGGTGTCACCACAACCGCACAGGCTACACTTCCTGCTGCAGACTGATAAGAAATCTATATTCTGCAGCTGGCTCCAACGTTCCCGTGAAAATCTACTTGTTGAGCATACCGATTTATTTTGCTTTTTTGTTTTTTTTGTGAGCAGTCCGTTGAAATGTTTGAAGAAACTTCGAAGATGTGTGTTATTTATTGTGGAACAGGAGCTGTGTGTACCTTCGAGGCTGCTACATACAGATTTGCAGGAACATTGACCAACAATCTTCATCCCAATCTCTTCCTCTTTCTCTCTGGCACTCTCTTCCCTTTGCTTCCCTTCCCTCTCTCTGATAATCTCTCTCCATATCTATCCCTATCTTTCTCACTGTTACTCTTTCCATCTGGAAGAGTAGAGGCAGCTTTACTTTGTATCCAACCCCACACTGTACCCGCCCTCCGAGTGTTTGTTTGAACAGAGAAGACAGAGTTTTATTCTGTAGAGGGCTACTCCAGGCTCTACTCGGTTTGGCAGCATTTGATGTGACAGTGTGGACGGAGCTTTAATCTGTATCCTTGGAATTTAGAAGGTTAAGTGTTTCATTGATCACAGTTCACAAGATAATAATGGAACAAAGGGGTGGATGGAGAGAAACGCTTCTCATTGCATGGGGGAGACTCGGACGAGGGGCACAGTCTAAAAATCATAAATTAGTCGAAAGCCCTGACTTGACTGAAATCAAGAAACGGATCTACACACAACGGGTGGTAGAAGTTTAGGAATTGTCTTCCACAAATGACCTCTCCCTATCGATGCAGTCTTCTCCAGCTCCAAACTACACCAATATCAGTGAACCTCTATTTCTGTATCGGTGACCACGGAGTGGGAGGGGGAAGCAGACTGACGCCACTGTGTCTGTATCTCTGGCGCTGGGGAGACAGACTGCCCACACTGTGCCTGTATTACTGAGACAGGGGAGAGCAGTCAGAACCCATTGTGTCTGTACCAATGACCCCGGAGGTGGAGGGGAGCAGACTGACCCCACCGTGTCTGTTCCACTGACCCCGGGGATTGCAGACTTATCCGATCCCACTGTGCCTGTATCAATGACCCCGGGGGAGAGCAGACTGACCCCACTATGTCTGTATCACTGACCCCAGGGAGAGCAGATTTCCACCACTCTGTATGCATCTCGGAACCCGGTATCGAGCAGTCTGATCCCCATTTGTCTGTCTCACTGACCCCGGGTGAGAACAGACTGAACCCACATGTCTTATAGACATAAAATGCCTCTGGGAGAGTCTTGCCACGGGCTTTAATGCCAGGAAGGCCCCCGGTCCCATATTGCCAGTGGGTGCGAGACCTCGTGGTGCCCCCCACCCCCACCCCCCCCCCCCCCCCCCACCCCCACCTCCACCCCCGCTCCGGCCCTGCTCGCCGACGGGATAAAAACTTAAATATGTTAATTTATGACAATAAATGAATGAATTATTTACCTGCTCCCGCCGTTGGTCCCGGTGCAATATTTGTGCTGGTGGCTGGCACTACGACACCTTCGCTTCCCGTCTGGGAATCAAAGGTGGGAACAATGGTGGGGCGGTGAGCAGGTAGGTTTTCAGTGCGGGGGCAAAGAGGGGGGTCTATCTAATCTGAATCATGTAGGGTATGGTGGGAAGGGGTAAAGATTAATGTTTATGAACTGTGGGGGAGCGGGAAGGAAGGTACACAACGTCATTTTTTGGGTGGGGAGAGAGCAATGAATGACTTTTTTGGCTATGGGGTGGAAGAGGGTCTAAAAGCATCTATTTATTTTCTGAATACATTGAACAGAACTATCACTATGCATTTAAACTAAATGGAAGGGCTGAAAGCCCTTTAAAAATGTCTTCAGCATCTGCGCAATGGCACCTGCCAGGGATGGATAGCAACCCCCCCACCCCCCTCTCCATGTCATCGGGTTGGGCGGTCCGCCCCAGCCAAATAAGTGAGTCAGGGCGTTTAAAACTGTGTTGGTTCCACAATGAACAGTTCGCATGGGTGGCCTGCCATAGATTACGTCCACCGCCCAGGCCAGCGGCAGTCATGTAAAATGCAGTCCTATATTGTCTCTGTGATGTAGATGACATCACTTCCTTTGATCATACATAGAGTACTAATACTGTTAAAGTGACATCAGAACATCCCCCTTGCTTGCCTTGAATGGAAATACACAGAAAATAATTTATGTTCATAGTAAAGAAATACAGCTTTAAACAATATTTCCATATTCCTTTAATCAAGTGTCCTTGAAATGCACTGTTGGTCGACGGAATCGACATGATCCTGTCACTGTGTAGTTTGCTTGACAACTGGATCAGTCAACTTTTCTGGCTTGACCTGTATGTGTGTTCTGACAGACATCCTGTGCTTGAAAATTACACTTGTCACTTTCCTTTGCTCTGTTTAGAATGTGAATGCATCCTCCATACAATAGGAATGTCAGCCACAACGTTGGCAGTTACTTCCTTCAGCTAACATCGGTTCCTTTTTATCACCAGACCATAAGAGATGGTTACATTACACGATCTTTGTTCATTGCAGAAACTGGGCACTTCTTCAGGTTTATCTTGTAGGTGGATCATCCTGATTTTCTGACCAGTCTGCAATGATGGTAGATCCACTCCAACGTGCTTAGCGTGTCATTTCAATTTTTGCATCTCTCATCAGTAGTCTGTATTGCATTAAAGAGGATGCCATGAGGTGGTGAACTGGAAGAGTCTTGACTTGCCTGCCAAATGCAATTTTCGCAGGTGATGGTTATCTGAGTCGATTGGTGTCACCCTCAACTGTAACATGACGACATGAAGATTCTGTTTTGTGTCACAACACATGACAATCAACAATTTTCTGCTTGTTGTGTCCATTAGCTGATGAAATATCAGGAATTGAGAGCAATGATCAGTAACTAAAGAATTATCCTCGACTTTGATAGTGAAGAACGTCTTGATGAAAGGGCACAGACCTGAAACGTTAACTCTGCCTCTCTCTCCGCAGCTGCTGCCTAACCTGTTGAGTATTCCCAGCACTTTCCGTTTTTATTTCAGATTGCCAGCATTCACAGGGTTTGATTTTATATTATTATGCAGAAGTGGTTGTTCTTTTTGCCAGTATGGTTGATGCTGGTGGCATGCCTCAAATGTCCTTGCTGCTCACTTGATGTCACTGTTAATTCATGGCCTGCAGACTGTTTTGTGTGAAAGCCTTCTGCACTTCTCAATGGCCATTTGACTTATATGCAACTGTGACACATGTTATGCTGGAGCGTCTGAGGAATCAACACCTGTATTCTTTTGATAACGTCATTGGAAACCCTAACACATTCCAGGATGGCCCTAATGCCCTGCGTTCTGCAGGAACCTCTGGTATAATGTCAAGAAATTCCATGATAATGGGGTGCCATAATTTTTTGGAGACTGCATCTTTGGAGGTCTCTTCCTGTAGTTCGTCATGGTTTCTTTGTCGGAAAAGCATCAAATCTATTTAATAATCTTTTTCCAGCTCAATGTCAACTTCGTAAACTTGGACACCTAGTAGATGTCCATATTTCTTGGGGCAGTTAGGAAACCAGCATAGAGTGTCTGAAGTCACGACAAGCTTCACAACAATCTATCTGAACTCGCAGTCATACCCTTACACTGGTGCCCAGATAGATGGCTTCTGGTAAATCATCCCGAAGGTTCATGATCCGTCTCAACGATGAAATGTTTCCCAAAAAAGTACGTGTTCAATCTTGTGATTGAACTCCAACAACCATAACCACCTCCCTTGTGCTAGGTATGACTCCACCCAGCTGAGAGATTCTCCACCCGCCCCTTTCCACACCGTTTCCCACTGACTTCAGTTTGGAGTGGCTCCTTGATGCCATACTCAGTCAAATGCTGCCTTGATGTCAAGGGCCATCACTCTCACCTCATCTCTTGAGTTCAGCTCTTTTATCCATGGTTGGACCAAGTTTGTAATGAGGTCAGGAGCTGAGTGGCCCTGGCAGAAGCCAAACTGAGCGTCAGTGAGCAGGTTACTGCTGAGCAAGTGCTACTTGATAGCACTGTCAATGACACCTTCCATCGCTTTATTGATGATCAAGAGGTCGGGTGCTAATTTGTCGTGTTGGATTTGTCCTGCTTTTTGTGGACAGGACTCACCTGGATAATTTTACACATAGCCAAGTAAATGTCAGTGTCACTTGCTGCTCCATTTCGGAGGGGAGATAAGAGTCAACCACATTGCTGTGTGTCTGGAGTCACAAGCTATCGCTGCTAAGGACGGCCGATTTCCTTCCCTAAAAGACATGAATGAACCAGATTTCCTTTTGGCATTGCACTGCCAATTCTTCTTTAATTAATTAATTGCATTTATATTCACCCATCTGCTGTAGTGGGATTTGAAATCGTGCCGGCAAGATATTGGCCTGGGCTTCTGGATTACTTGCCCAGTGACATTACCACTATGCCACGGTCTCCCCCACTCTTATGTCGGAATAGGTTGTGTGCATTGCCGACAAGCATTTCGAACAGAAAGCGATTAAATGGCCTTCTAGCAACAAACATGCTCCAGCTGCTTTTTTTTTTTGCAAATCACCAAACAAGCATCCTGTGCCAGAAGGGTAACATTTCTCAGGTCTTAAAACTGCAAAGATGTTTCTGTTAACAGTGACTGCTTCAGTAATAGAACACGTGCTGGTGATCTTCATGCCAATGTTATGGTGTTTCCTTTTTGCGGCGATCTCGAAGAATCAATGATTTTCACTAAAGAGATGAGATGTGGGGAACTAAGAAATAAAAAAGACCAAGACATCTGAGTAAGTCTTCCTTGTATTGTGGGCTAGGCATGGTGTAAATAACCTCTATCTTGCTGGTATCCTGTTTTCTGCCCATGTCTGAGAACATGGAGCTGAAGAAGTTGATGTGCCTTGCGTTAATGTTACACTTCTTAATGTTGGATATTAAGGCCCTCATTATTGTCTCGATCATGATGTGCAAATTCCTGTCGTGTTCTTCTTTTGTGCCGCCCATAATTGCTATATCATCAGCAGTACAGGCACATCCCAGCACATGTTCTATAATGTGATCCATATGCTACAGAAATAAAGCCTGGATTACTGATGAGCCAAATAGTAGGTACAAAAAAATAGCACAGGGTCCTGAAAGTCATTAACTCTGCGAAATTTCAGAAAGAGGGACCATTTCTGTCATCGAACTTGGTAAAGAATATGGCCTTTGCAAATTTAGGATTCCGCTCCTCCAATGTGGAGATTTGTGAGTAAATCGTTTTGTGTATGTGCTATTCAGCCTTCTAAGATCTAAGCATAGCTTGATGTTGACGTTTTTTCGATTACAGCTGATATGGAACTGCACCAATCCATGTGCTTTGTACAGGCTTGATGATTTCTTCACTCCATACTATCCATTTCGGCTTTGAGTTTGTCTTTGACATAGACACTGCATTTCCTCGGTGGATCTATGGAAGTAACCGTGTCGTCACGCACAGGTAGGAGAGAATCTCTTTTGAAACTTATCAATGTACCAGATTGGTTGGGTACATTCGTTGTAAATCTTGGATTGTCTCAATAGGGTCACATCTATTCTGGTTGTAAGTCCTTGGCACACTGCTGATCCCGTTGATTATGACAATTTGAATCTGGCTACATGCTGGAAGGCCTGAAACTGCTGGGACACTTGTGTCAATCATGTAGAAAATTTGTTGTGACCATGCCGATTTTCCACACCGACACTCCAACATTATGTTCCTGCACAGTTGATCGGTGTACCATTGTACTCAATGAATACTGTCTCTGTAGGTTGCAGTAAGACTTCCCATCTCGCTACATACATACCTTCACTATTCTCAGGGGTCAGAATGCTTGCAACGGCCCCTGTATCGATCTTAAATCGCAACGTGTGCTCTGCAGTCTTCTCAGGGCATATGATATCATTGGTAGTGAATGCTTTCCGCTGTGTAACCGCATCTATTTAGTTCATAGAGTTATACAGCACAGAAACAGGGCCTTCGGCCCATCTTTTCTGTGTCGGCCATCAAGCACCTACCTATTCTAATCCCATTTTCCAGCACCTGGCCCGTAGCCTTATATGCTATGGCGTTTCCAGTGCTCATCTAAATACTTCTCAAATGTTGTGAGGGTTCCTGCCTCTACCACCTCTTCAGGCAGTGCGTTCCAGATTCCAACCACCCTCTGGATGAAAATCGTTTTCCTCAAATCCCCTGTAAGCCTCCTGCGCCTTACCCTAAATCTATGCCCCCTGGTTATTGAGCCCTCTGCTAAGGGAAAAAGTTTCTTCCTATCTAACCTATCAATGCCCCTCATGATATTGTACACCTCAATCATATCTCCCCTCAGTCTTCTCTGCTCTAAGGAAAACAACTCTAGCCTTTTCAGTCTCTCTTCATAGCTGAAATGCTCCAGCCCAGGCAACATACTGGTGAATTTCCACTGCACCCAGCACACTGCACACAACTCTCCAGTGCAATCACATCCTTCCTATATTGTGGTGCCCAGAATTGTACACAGTACTCCAGCTGTGGCCAAGCTAGCGTTTTACACAGCACCATCATAACCTCCCTGCTCTTATATTCTATGCCTCGGCTAATAAAGGCAAGTATTCCATATGCCTTCCTAACCACCTTATCCACCTATCTATGAGTGATCTATGGACAAACACACCAAGGTACGTCTGACCCTTTGTACTTCCTAGGGCCCTACCGTTCATTGTATATTCCCTTGCGGTACCGTCCTGAAATCTAAGCTTTTCCTCCTCACCATTTACGACACCACCAATTTTCGGGTCATCTGCAGACTTACTGATCATATTTCCTATATTCACGTCGAAATCATTAATGTACACTACAAACAACAAAGGGTCCCAGCACTGATCTCTAATGTACACCACTGGTCACAGGCTTCCACTCACAGAAACAAGCCTCGACCATCACCCTCTGCCTCCTGTCACTAAGCCAATTTTCGATCCAATTTGCCAAATTGCCCTGGATCCCATGGGCTCTTACCTTCTGAAGCAATCTCCCAGGCGGACTTTAGAAAAAGCCTTACTGAAGTCCATCTAGACTACTGCTTTCCCCTGATCTATACATCTCGTCACCACCTCGAAAAATTCAATCAAGTTAGTTAGACATGATCTCCCCCTGACAAAGCCATGCTGACTATCCCTGATTAATCCCTGCCTCTCCATGTTGAGATCAATCCTGTCCCTCAGAATTTTTCCAATAGTTTCCCTACCACTAATGTTAGACTCACCGGCCTGTAATTACCTGGTTTATCCCTGCTACCCTTCTTAATTAATGGTACCACATTCGCTGCCCTCCAATCCTCTGGCACCTCTCCTGTGGCCAGAGAGGATTCGAAAATTTGTGCCAGAGCCCCTGAAATCTCCTCCCTTGCCTCACATAACAGCCTGGAATACATCTCATCTGGGCCTGTGGATTTATCCATTTTTAAGCCCGCTAAAACAGCTAATACTTCCTCCCTTTTAATGCGAATATGTTCAAGTATATTACAATCCCCCTCCCTGTTCTCTACACCTACATCGTCCTACTCCAGAGTCAATTCGGATGAAAAGTAATCATTTAAAACCTCACGTATGTCCTCCGCCTCCACACACAGTTTGCCACTTTGATCCCTAATGGGCCCTACTCTTTCCCTGGTTATCCTCTTTTCCTGAATATACTTGTAAAAAGCCTTTGGATTTTCCTTTATGTTGCCCGCCAGTGCAACTGTTATCATGTGGAATGTGTGCTCACCTTCAGATACCACCTTTGGTGCTCAAGTCACTCCCTACCTCATGGGCATATGTATGTTTAGTTTGGTTTCTGGCATTTGTGTGCTTCTTGTCCTGTAGTGGACTACTGTGACCTCTGGCTATGTTTACATTGCCAGCGAATTGGAAAGATGTAAAGGGAACAGGGTTGTGGTGGTGGGTGATTTTTCCTTCCCCTATATTGACTGGGACTCACTTAGTGCTAGAAGCTTGGATGGGGCAGAATTTGTGAGGAGCATCCAGGAGGGCTACTTGAAACAGTATGTAGAAAGTCCAACTGGGGATGGGGCCATTCTGGACCTGGTATTGGGGAATGAGCCCGGTCAGGTGGTCGAAGTTTCAGTGTGGGAGCTTTTAGGGAGCAGTGACCATAATTCCATACGTTTTAAGGTACTTGTGATAAGGATAAGAGTAGTCCTCGGGTGAAGGTGCTAAATTGGGGGAAGGCTAATTATAACAATATTAGGCAGGAACTGAATAATTTAGATTGGGGGCGGCTGTTTGAGGGTAAATCAACATCTGACATGTGGGAGTCTATCAAACGTCAGCTGATTAGAATCCAGGACCAGCATGTTCCTGTGAGGAAGAAAGACAAGTTTGGCACGTTTCGGGAAGCTTGGATAACACAGGATATTGTGAGCCTAGTCAAAAATAAAAAGGAAGCATTTGTAAGGGCTGGAAGGCTAGGAACAGATGAAGCACTTGAGGAATATAAAGACAGTAGGAAGGAACTTAAGCAGGGAGTTAGGAGGGCTAAAAGGGCTCATGAAAAGTCATTGGCAGACAGGATTAAGGAAAATCCCAAGGCTTTTTAAACATATATAAAGAGCAAGAGGCTAACCAGCGAAAGGGTTGGCCCACTCAAGGACAGAGATGGGAATCTATGTGTGGAGCCAGAGGAAATGGGTGAGGTGCTAAATGAGTACTTTGCATCAGTATTCACCAAAGAGAAGGACTTGGTGGATGATGACCCTAGGGAAGGGAGTGCAGATAGTCTCAGTCATCTCATTATCAAAAAGGAGGAGGTGTTGGCTGTCTTGCAAAGCATTAAGGTAGATAGGTCCCCAGGGCCTGATGGGATCTACCCTAGAATACTGAGGGAGGCAAGGGAAGAAATTGCTGGGGCCTTAACAGAAATCTTTGCATCCTCATTGGCTACAGGTGAGGTCCCAGAGGACTGGAGAATAGCCAATGTTGTTCCTTTGTTTAAGAAAGGTGTCAAGGATAATCCAGGAAATTATAGGCCGGTGAGCCTTACGTCAGTGGTAGGGAAACTATTAGAGAGGATTATTCTGGACAGGATTTACTCCCATTTGGAAACAAACGAACTTATTAGCGAGAGACAGCATGGTTTTGTGAAGATGAGGTCGTGTTTTACTAATTTGATTGAGTTTTTTGAGGAAGCGACAAAGATGATTGATGAAGGAAGGGCAGTGGATGTTATCTATATGGACTTTAGTAAAGCTTTTACAAGGTCCCGCATGGCAGACTGGTACAAAAGGTGAAGTCACACGGGATCAGAGGTGAGCTGACAAGATGGATACAGAACTGGCTCAGTCATAGAAGACAGAGGGTATCAGTGGATGGGTGTTTATCTGAATGGAGGGATGTGACTAGTGGTGTTCTGCAGGGATCAGTGCTGGGACCTTTGCTGTTTGCAGTATATATAAATGATTTGGAGGAAAATGTAGCTAGTCTATTAGTACGTTTGCGGACAACGCAAAAGTTGGCGGAGTTGCGGATAGTGATGAGGATTGTCAGAGGATACAGCAGGATATAGATCGGTTGGAGACTTGGGTGGAGAAATGGCAGATGGAGTTTAATCCGGACAAATGTGAGGTAATGCATTTTGGAAGGTCTAATGCAGGTGGGAAATATATAGTAAATGGCAGAACCCTTAGGAGTATTGACAGGCAGAGAGATCTGGGCGTACAGGTCCACAGGTCACTGAATGTGCCACGCAGGTGGATAAGGTAGTCAAGAAGACATACGGCATGTTTGCCTTCATCGGTCGGGGCATCGAGTATAAAAATTGGCAAGTCATGTTGCAGCTGTACAGAACTTTAGTTCGGCCACACTTAGAATATTGCGTGCAACTCTGGTCGCCACACTACCAGAAGGACGTGGAGGCTTTGGAGAGGTACAGAGGAAGTTTACCAGGATGTTGCCTGGTCTGGAGGGCATTAGCTATGAGGAGCGGTTGGGAAAACTCGGATTGTTTTCACTGGAACGACGGAGGTGGAGGGGCGACATGATAGAGGTTTACAAAGTTATGAGTGGCATGGACAGAGTGGATAGTCAGAAGCTTTTTCCCAGGGTGGAAGAGTCAGTTACTAGGGGACATCGGTTAAAGTTGCGAGGGGCAATGTTTAGAGGGGATGTGCGAGGCAAGTTTTTCACACAGAGGGTGTTGAGTGCCTGGAACCTGCTGTCAGGGGAGGTGGTGGAAGCAGATATGATAGCGATGTTTAAGAGACATCTTGACAAATACATGAATCGGAAGGGAATAGAGCGATATGGGCCCCGGAAGTGCAGAAGGTGTTAGTTCACGCAGGCATCAAGATCGGCGCATGCTTGGAGGGCCGAATGGCCTGTTCCTGTGCTGTACTGTTCTTTGTCCTTTGTTGTTCTAACACTTCTAACTGTCCTTTCTTGCCACACACCTTTCAGTTATCCAAGTAAGCTGGACAATTTCTTGGTTGGTGCAGTTGACAGCATTTGCCACGTATAATACCTTGCTAAGATTTTCTGTTTCTCTCACCTATGGACCTTGTCCCAAACACTCGTATTGCTTGCAGCAATGGGCCCAAAGTTCCTGCTTTATTTCAGTAGACTTTCAGTATCGGACCCCTTCTGCTTATCTGGTAGCTCTTTCTGAAAATCTTCCATCAGGGAAGTCTCAATGACCAACTCCAAGATCTGTTTGGATCACTCAACCTCTGAGAAATCACAGATCTTTCTTTTCTCGCAGCATTGTCCAACAAATTGGCCAATGGTCTGTGTCGACTGCTGGTGGTATGTCATCAACTCCAGGCGATGAATCCTAAAATTGATATAGACCTTCATCTAGTCCACTATCACTATTGTCATCCAGAATCTCTCTGGATCCTTCTGTTCGGCTTCAGAATTTCCAGAGTTGTTGATACGATCCAGCCCATCGTTGCCAGTTGAAAACTTGATCTTAGCTTGCTTGTCAAGCTTCGTGATAGAAGAGCCAAGAAACATAACTCCAAGAGCTGCTTGAAGGGTTGGAAATCATGGAAGAGTTCTTGGGATTTTCAATTTACTGTTGAATGTTTAGTGGCAAATTTCAATGCACAGAAAAAGTTGTCAGTTGGAGATTTTCCCTTTAAAAAGCGACCTCTTCTGTTCTTTCTGGGTCTCTCCATGAGGGAGTATAACAAATATGATCCCACCCTTAGCCCCGTGCCTGCAGCCTGGGTTTTCTGCTTGCAATCAGGGAGATTTCGCCCATGAAGCAGCAATGCTGGGGAAACAGCCTACCTGTAATGGCAGTCCGCTCGGCAGACCCGATGGGGCAGACTCTGCTCGTCATTTCTGAGCTCTATTTCATCCGCATCCTGTTGTTTCTACCAGCTCCCATCAACTTACACAACCCGCTTCACGTGCTCACACTTTCCTGTGCACCTGTATCAGTAATCATTGTCGAACTTACCAGTGCTGAATTCCTGCTGCTCTTTTAATGATGATTCGCATTGGCCTGTAGGGGCAAATCACAGTCCTCGATATCGTGGTCGCACTGATACTTCCTCGTTGATAGTGGTGTGCTTTAATAGTGAAGATATTCAGAGACCACACAATGACAGCATATTGTTTACGGAGCGCTCATAAGTTGAAAATTTCCGGAGAGAACTTGCTGCCCCCACTTTATATTATTGCTTTTCTTCAGCAATATGATACTGAACAATGCTGAATAGAGTTTTGATAAATTGTTCTTTATTCAAAAGTAACAACTTTAAAAGAGAACCCTCTCTTACTCGTGTGACGTGATGACGACCACGACTCTAACTGCCTGTTTGCAACTTCGATGACATCACCTCCAGTAATTATGCATAGAGTACTTATACTGTTAAAGTGATACCGCAACAGGATCCATGTCTGTTCTTGTGGGTGTGGGACCATCACCTGTGTGGCCAACATTTCATGGTCGCAATTCAGCACCCACATTCATGTTATGTGCATCTTTCATGTTATCTTATTTGTGACATAATCAGTCCTGGATTCCATGAAAATTTGGTCATAAGATAGCTTGGTAATGTTGTTCTCACTAGTTGAACACACAGAATCTCAGCAGGCAATGGCAACTGAAGGCTACTGGCGTTGCACAATGATGCAATAATGCAAATTGGATATCTTGCCTGGTTATCAAACACTTGCTGATCAGCGATTTTATTCTCCTGATCACACGATCAGCCATACCATCCAACCGAGGATATTTGGGTGATGATGTGACATGAATGATGGGACCACACATATTATGCAAAGGTTTTCCTGTGTATCGTGGACTGTTGTCGGTTGCCATTTCAATTGGGGCACCGAAAAGACTAAAGAGGAAGGGTACAGTGTTGGCACTGCTGCACTTGACATGTTTCGAAGATTCTGCAGAAGAGGAAATTTCCAGTCATAGTAAGTCATTGGCGGATAGTCTTCTCTGCCGATGGAGCACAGATCAGTTGCTATCTTCTTTCATGGTGACAATGGTATGTCATGGAGTTGCAGTGGCTCTTTCTGTTGACCAGTCTAATGGCCCTGACACGAATGACAAGATTTCACCATCTGGCCATTCGAACCAGAACACTTACTCACAAGCGAGTGACCTCATCCTCCATGTTCCCACGTGTACTTGGTAGAGCTGTCAATAATGCCAGACTGAAATGCCACTGTAATGTTTGCTTAGCCCCCATTGGATAGTACTCCTTTTTATATACCGATGTTTGCCTCGATATGGCCAATATGTTCTCAGATACATTGGAATCTCCTGAATAGTCTCAGGCCAACCCCCAATAACGATCTGCGACAGCAGTTGGAGCATGGGGTCTTGATAAGTCTCCCTCTTGAGTTTCCCTCACTTATTTTGGCGAAAGTACACGAGATCCGCCTTGTCAACATACTCCACGAATGCACAGACTTCACCCACCTGGAAGTCTAGTGGCATGTCTCATGCCTTCCCATCATTGGCAGTCAACTTAATATACTTCATAGGTCCAATCGACTGCACGGTTTGTATGTGACATCACATTTGAAGCCCTGAATCCTGTGTAAAATCTGGAGTCGAGGTGATGCAATATTGAAGTAATTTGCTTGAGCGAGCAACAGACCTCTTGAACTAAATGTGATATGCTTGCCATCTTGAAGATGACAACACCGAGACCTTCCTACAATGCTTCCACTTCTAATATCGTTGCTTTCTGAGGGTTATAGTATAGAAGACATGACTCAACTGACAGTGCTTGCTTCAATGCACTGAATTCACTGGCTGATCGTCTTGTCAAATGAATGGTGTGTCTCCCTTCTGCAATTTCTCACTGGAGATGCCTCCTCCGAGAAGCTCTTTATATACACAGCAAGGAAGTTGAATTACCCTAGACAACTTGGCGTTCTTCGTTGTCCTGCGGTGTCAGCATTAGGAACACAAAAACATGGAAAATAGGAACAGGAATAGGCCATTTTTCCCCTCCAGCTTGCTCCAACAGTCAGCTAAATCCTGGCTAATTTTCCTACACTATCCCCATATCCCTTAATGTCTTTAATATCTAAAAATCTAATGATCGCCGTCTTAAACATACTCAATGACTGAACCTCCACAGCCCTCTGGGGTAGATAATGCCACAGATTCACCACCCTATGAGTGAGGGCATCCCTCCTCACCTCAGTTCTAAATGGTCTACCCCTTATTCTACGACTCTGTCCCCTGCTTTTGGACACCACAGCCAGGGGGACATCATTGCTGCATTAACTATGTTGAGCTCTGGAAGAATTTTGTATGCTTCCAAGAGATCAGCACTCATTCTTCGAAACTCTCGAGAATATAGGCCCAGTCTCCTCACTCTCTCTTCATAAGATAATCGCGCCATCTCAGGAATCAGCCCAGTGAAACGTTGTTGCACTCCCTCTATGGCAAGTATATCCCTCCTCAGATAATTAGACCAAAAACCCACAGAATATTTCAGGTGCGGTCGCGCCCAGGCTTTATACAATTGCAGCAAGGCTTCTTTGTTCCTGTGCTCTAATCCTCTTGCAATAAAGGCCAACATATCATTTGCCTTCCTCATTGCTTGCTGTACCGGCATGTTAGCTTTCAGTGAGTCATGAACAAGGGCGCTCAAGTCCGCTTGTACGTCAACACTTCCCAATCTCTCACCATTTAAAATACTTAGCATTCCTGTTTATCCCACCAAAGTGGATAACTTCATATTTTTCAATGTTATATTAAATCTGCCATGTTCTTGCCCACTCACCTCACCTGTTTAAACACACTTGAAGCCTCTTTGCGTCCTCCTCACCACTGTCAGTCCCACCTAGTCTTGTGTCATCAGCAAATTTGGAATATTACAATTGGGCCACACATCCAAATCATTGCTATGGATGATGAATAACTGTGACCCAAGCACTGATCCTTGTTGGACAGCATGTGTAACAGCCTGCGAACCTGAGGATAATCTGCTTATTTCTACTCTCTGTTTTCTGTCCATTAACCAATTCTAAATCCATTCCAGTATATTAGTTAAAATCCCATGTGCTCTAATTTTGCTTGCTATCGTCCTGTGTGGGGCCTCATCAAAATCCTTCTGAAAATCCAAATAGACCACATCCACCTATGTATCCCCTTGTATATTCTGCTAGGTGCATCTTCATAAAAACTCCAACTGGTTTGTCAAACATGATTTCCCTTTTATAAATAATCCATCTTGACTCTGCCAATCCTACCATTATCCAGTAAAGACCTCATTTACAACGGATTCTAGCATTTCCCCGACTACTGATGTCAGGTTATCAATCCTGTAGTATCTCACTCTTACCTTTCCTAAATAGTTGAGTGACATTTTCTACCTTCCAATCTTGAAGAACCATTCCAGAATCAATACAATTTTGGAAGCTGATCACCAGCGCACCCATGAACTCTACAGCCACCTCCTTCAACACTCTGGGATATAGAGCTTTGGGTACAGGGGGCTTAGAAACTTTCAGTCCCATTAATTTCTTCAGTAGTACTTTTTTTTACTAAAATGAATATCTTTCAGTACCTCATTCTCACTAGTCTCTTGTTTCTTTAGTGTTTGTCAGATGTGTTTTTCATGTTCCTCCATCAAGCCAAACACAAGTTATTGGTTTAGATTATGTGTCATTTCCTTACTGCCCATTATAAATTCTCGTGTCGCTGACTTTAATGGGCCAACATTTTCCTCTGCTAATCTTTTCCTTTTACATATCCATAGAAGTTTTTACAGTCCATTTAAAATCATAGAATCATTGAACAATAGAACCAGAGCAACGTTACGACACAGAAAGAGGGCATTGCACCCATCCTGTCTGCGCCAGCTGAAAAACTGGCCACCCAACACGAGGACACATGAGCACAAGAACACAAGAAATTTGAACAGGAGTAGACCGCGTGGTGCATCGAGCCTGCACCGCCATTCAATGCGATCATGTCTGATCTGAGGCTACAGTTCTACTTTCCTGCACGCTCCTCATATCCCTTGATTCCCTGCAAGACCAAAAGGTATATCTATCCCAGCCATAAATGTATTCAATGATGGAGCATCCACAACCCTCTGGGGTAGAAAATGCTAAAGACTCACAACCCTCTGAGTGTAGTAATTTCTCCTCCTCAGTCCTGGATGACTGGCCCCTATCCTGAGACTGTGACCAAACATTCTAGATTCCTGGACTAGTGGAAACAATCTCTCAGTTTCTATCCTATCAAGTTCTTTCAGAATTGTGTATGTCTCAATTAGACCGCCTCTCATTCTTCTAAACTTTGGAGAATATGGGCCCAATTTGCTTAGCCTTTTTACCCGAGGACAACCCCCTTAGCCCAAGGACCAATTTAATAAATCTTGACTGCACCGCCGCCTCTGGTGCAAGAATATCCTTTCTTAAATGTGGAGGCCAAAACTGCACACAGTATTCTAGGTGTGGCCTCATCAAAGCCCTGTGCAACTTTAGTAACACGTCTTTATTCCTGTACTTCAATCCCCTTACAATAAGGACCAGCATGCCATTTGTCTTCCTAATAGCCTGCTGAACATACCTGTTAACTTTGTGCGTTCCTTGTATGAGTATGTCTGCACATAAACACTTACCAGTTTTACACCTTTTAAAAATATTCTATTTTTCTATTTTTATGACCAAAATGACCAACCTCACACTTCCATACATTACACTTCGTTTTCTATCCTATTGCCCACTCATTTAACCTACCTATATCTCTTTGCAGCCTCTCTATGTCCTCCCAACAATTTACCTTTCCAACAAACTCTGCATTATCAGCAAACTTCGAGACATTGTTCTCTGTCTCTTCAACCAAGTCATGAATATAGAGTGTCAATAGCTGAAGCCCCAGCATTGATCCTTGCGGGACCTCACCATTCACTGCCTGCCAGCTTTAAAATGCCTCATTTATGCCCACTTTCTGCTTCCTGTCTGTTAAACAATTCTCCATCCACGCTAATGTATTACTCCCAACACCATGAGCCCTTATCTTGAGTATTAATCTTTTATGTGGCACCATATCGAATGTCTTTTGGAAATCCAGGTAAACTCCATCTCCTGGTTCTCCTTGAGCCAGCCTATTAGCAACATTCTCAAAAGAATGGTAAAACCATGTTGACTTATTCTGATCATACTACGATTTCCAAGTGCTGTATCTCTTAAAAAAAAAGTGCATTGTTTAGACTTCGCTGATGTTAGGCTAACTGGCCTGTAGTTCCCTTTTTTCTCTCGATCTCCTTTCTTGAAAAGTGGTGTATCATTTGAAAACTTCCCATCAGACGGGACCATTCCTGAATCTAAGGAACTCTGGATAATCATAGCCAGTGCTTCCACTTTCACTGCAACTATCTCTTTTGGAACCCGAGGATGTAGGCCATCTAGTCCCTGGGGCTTGTCAGCTTTTAGTCAATCAGGTTTCTCCAATACTTCTTCTCGTCTGATATCAATATTAATATCAATGGCTGGATTACTCTCATTTTTCTTTTCCTTTTTTATCAACTTTTTGGTGGCCCTTTGTTGGTTTCTAAAACACTCCCAATCCTCAGACTTGCTAGTACTTTTTGCAACATTGTAAGTCTCTTCTTTTAGTCTAATACTCTCCTTAATTTTCTGAGTGAGCCACAGATGGGTCTTTCTTGACGAGTTTTTGTTTTTGAATGGAATGTGCTTTTGTTGAACCCTTTGCATTGTTTCTTTAAATGTTTTGCACTGTTCATTTACCGCCATACCTCCCAGTCTATTTACCCAATTAACCTTAGCCTGGACCACCATCTGGTGTGAGCACAGCTCACTCCACTCCATAACTGGCACTTTAACAACAAGCTGCTGGAAACGAGCAATTCCTGGAGTCCCTCTGTCGACTCTGGGCCAGCTGGAGAATGATGCTGGGGCTTCCCCTCCTCGAGGCTATGGTGGGATGTGGGAAAGGTACACATCCATGTTCTGTCAGGAGTACAAGAAGGCACCGAGCAAGATGTGGGAGGCTGAGGTCAGGTACCTGGAGAGGGAGATGCTCGACTTGGAGTCCCGTGTCACTCAAGCCATCGTGGAACTGGGCTTGTGGCAGGTGCAGAAAGAGAAGAAGCGCTGAGGGACCTGTAGCTGGTTGGGTCCCGAGGCGCTAGTCATAAAACAACTGGTGGACAAGATGCTGCGGTACCAGTTATTCACTTTGCCCCCCCCCCCCCCCACCCCTGCATTTGTCACTAAGATCCAGATGAAGCTCATTGATTTATTCTGGGGCAAGAGGAAACACTGGGCCTCGGCTGTGGTTCTGAGTTTCCTGATTGAGGAGGGCCGTCAGTGGTTGGCATGCATCCTTACCCAGGCTGCCGCTCGCCACATTAGGACCCTTCAGTGATACCTGTTCATCAAGTGTCCTCGCAGATGGTGTGCGCTGGCGAATTACTTTTTTCTGCCAATTCTACTGCCTTCAAGGTGACATGCAGCTCCAAGTGGTAACTGTTAGCCGTGCATCTCTGCAGAAATTGCTTTCCTTTTACTGGGATCGATTCAGAGTCTGTAACATGGTCGCCTCCAGTCAGGGCCTTCCCACAGTGGCAGAGGTGAGGGCTCTGGTGCCCGGCTTTGGGGATTGCCTGACAGGTGGAGGAGTAGGTGAAACTTCTGGACAGGCCTTACTGCGGATGTCGATGGGCCTTGGGAGTGTGGAGCATTATGACTGAGCTTAACTCCATTCAGGCAGGACTGCTCATCGCACCCAGGCCCGAAACCCTCCTTGGGAGCTGGTCCCATGCACCCTGACCACCTATCAGAATTTCAATTTTGCCATTCCACACAACACAGAAGTGTTTCCTGTATGGGTTGGTCCTCAACACCCTCCACTTCCTCGCCCTCGTCTGCCACCCGTACACACTGTGGCAGTCCGTATTGCCATACAGCAGGAAGGTGAACCCAGGTGCAGATCTCTGTCTCTGTGCAGGGGTCCTCTCCCTTTACTTCGGGGACCTGGGGTGGACGGTGCTGCATAGGGGAGGCTCGTGCTATGGACTTTTAAGTAGGTTCACTCCCAGGGCTGCCTGCAAGTTCTGTGGCCTGGACGACTCCACGTCCCATCTTAATGTGGAGTGTTCAAGGTTGCAGATCCTCTTTGAATATTTAAAGAGGCTGCTCCTCCAATTTTGTCTGCTCTTCAGACCCACGCTACTCATCTTTGGGGACATGGTGTGGAGGAAATGATCTGGAAAGAGTATCACCGAATCATTGTTTTCCTGGACAAGCTGGCCGTTCATAGGTCCAGGCAGCGGGCTGTGGTGGTGGGAGTTGTGTGGGGATGGATGTCCGTCCACCCTGAGTGCCTGCCGTTCTTCTGATACTATGTTCATGCCCAGATGTCTGGAGTAGGAGAATGCAGTGTTCGACAATTCGTTTCATGCCTTCCGAGATCCACCCCAGGGACTGGAGTGCATCATAGATACAGACAAAGCTGTAAAATGTGATAAGATAAGAGTGGTTTAAAGTGGGAAAAGACTTGTTAACACAAAGCTTGTTATGAATCAAATGTATTGAGATAAATGTAAGGACAAGTTTATTAATTTTTCAGATAAACTATTAGTCACAGACTCAGGCAGTAATTAACATTCTCACACAGAGGATGCCACCCAAATCAGAAACTGGACGGCAGAGCATATGACTCTTTCTCCCGCAGCTTTTGGTCTTCAAGTTTTCCTTGTCAGTCTCTCTCTCGTCTCTTGTTGTTGTTCGAAAGCTTTCTGCCCTACAGTTTCAAAGACAAGAATTCTTTTATCCTGACAGCTTTCCAGTTAACTCTCCCCTCTCCCAATCAGTGATTGAGCTTGAATTAAAGGATGCCTTTCTTAAGCAATCAAGGATCATACCATCATGATTGCTAACCTTTCGAATTTTCACAAGTAGTATCCCTTTGCATTGATTACTTAATCTAATGCTTTGACATTTCCAGGTTCCTTATATCATTACGAGACAAATCCACACAGAAGCTGTTTTCACTGTCTGCTCGCAAGGTCTCACCCTTCTACTGTAAGTAAGCATTTTAAAATTGACATGATCTACCAGACTCCTCCTACCTTGGCATATTTTCTATACTATGCCATATTTCCTGCGTTTTTCCACTTTAACCATACGACAAAGAGTACAGCATATGTTAGTTTATGAAAGTTAGCTCTTATTTTGAAATAGCTGGATTTTAATAAGTAGTACTCTGGTTAGTAACCTAGAAATCTTACAAAGCTATTTTAATTTCTGGTTTGTTTTATTGATCTATTTTAATTAAAGGCATTTGTTGAAAATGCCAATTAACTGGGCCTGCGGAATAAATGCCCCATCGACAAAATAAAAGGGATCTGTGGTATAAAGGAAATAAAAGGTTTGAAAGAGATTGAAATAAAAGCAAAATACTGCGGATGCTGGAAATCTGAAATAAGAACAAGAAATGTTGGAAATGCTCAGCAGGTCTGGCAGCATCTGTGCATAGATGTTGCCAGGCCTGCTGAGCATTTCCAGCATTTCTTGTTGATACAGATTGAAGTTGCTTCTACACTCTCCCTTCAGCATTCCCAGAGCAGGTAGAGCACGGAGCTTGATACTGAGTAAATCTCCATCGACAGTGTCCCGATCAAACACTCCCAGGACAGGTACAGCACGGAGTTAGAGGCAGAGTAAATCTCCATCTACAATGTCCCCATCAACACTCCTAGGACAGGTACACAGAAATAAATATATTCGATCACAACAGGGACTTAACTTGATGTTGTAATCCGTTAGTTCAAATTCAAAAATAGAAAAAGAAATGAACGTGTTGCAACATCCTTATCCCCATGGAGATACCACAGGATATATCTTACAGTCTCTTAGAATGCATCGCCTCAGAGTTTAATACAGAGAGATTGCCAGCAGAACGAAGGGGCAGATCAATTCACATAGAAAATAATGGGAACATTTTACAATATCGAGAAAATATATTATATGATTCTTGTCATCATTGGTGTTCCTGGTAAGTGACTGTAACCATTGACGTTCTGTAAACCTGTGTGTGAGCAGTCTCTGTTTTTACATCTGTGACTGATAATTTTGCATCCTGATCTAGTGGTCACCGTTACCCAGACACCCGATCAGTGATACAATTTCTTTAAGTGAAACAACCTGAATATTGTCTGCAGTTTTATTCCAATGCCTCAGCTTCAATTAAACCTCTGTTTGTAACTTATATGTTCACTGAATTATCAGCTCATTGCATTTACAGAATATGTTGAATACTGTTGAATTAGACCTCAGCGCGCAACTCTCTGAATGAAGATATTCGTGGGAGTGCAAAATCAAATTGTGTGTGGGTCACTAACCGGAGTGGGACACTTGACCCCAGTGACCATTGTTACGGCCAGGTGGTGAGTGGTGTGGGTGGTCCCCACTGTTCAACTCCCAACCGATCACAGCAAGTGGTTTTGTTACTCGAGTTTTAACCCCTTTCCATTTTGTTTTTCGAATAAACAGAGATTAACAGGTTTTCCTGGAGGTTTCAAACAGATGATTAACTATTGACTGAGCAATATTTATTCCTGAAATTGTCACAACCACACCAACACACGCAATCAGTCACACACGCCACACACAAGAATAGATAAATGAAGAGCAAACGGATAAGTGGTTTGAATTGAAGTAGGTTTTGGCGTTCACAGTAAACCTGTTAAATCTTCTTGGAGGCTGAATTTTTCTTTTATGTTTGCAAGCCTGGATTGTTTGTAGATTTCTCTGTTGGTTGAGATTTCAGTCTGGAGACGGTAATCGCATTCAATTCTCTGCTGCACAAACTGAAATGTGGAATTCACAGCAGGGCACCTCTTTGGCTTATGTTGGATTTTTCCCAGCTCTCAGCTGGACAAGCTTTCTGAATGTTTGTTCAGATCCCTCCCTCTGTCTCTCCAGAGAGTAGTTTAAAGATCAAAAATCTCTCACATCTTGCCTTTGTTGGGCGATGCAGATCTGCCTGCCTGTGGTGACCGGCGGTGGCCCAGGATGTGGCTACTTCACATCTTCTTTGTTTTAGATGGAACCATTGAATTCAAAAATGTCTCTTCACGGGTTCAGGATGGATGTACTGGACACCTTTTAGCTTGTAATGTATAGTATTTGTCCTTAGCAAAGAGTAAGACAGTTTTAATATACGGGGCCCAGTCGGCTTACCTTTGGTGACCATTTTACAACACATCGTCCACTTTTAAATGAAAAGTCCATTTTTTTAACTCTTTAGTTTGAGTTCGTGTATTTTCAGTCACTGCATTTCATGTGAGTGTAACACCATGTTTTACGGGGAATATCTCACTGTAGAATTATACTGAGGGTGAGTCGCTATTCTCTCCCCTACACTGAGCTGTGGCTGAGTTTTATGATTGTAATCGATTGCAAATGGTAAGATTTAACTTGTTGCTTGAAAATGTTTGTCTGTTGGTCTATAAAGAGAAATATATTGATAATGATCTTTTTTTCTGTTGGACTTCTCCAACAGACACAGATATTTACCATTTGCTGACAGGTCAACAGCAGGACAGCACTGTTAGAGTATTCAAATCCTTGGTATGGTGACAATGTTTACTCTTTACTTTTAAAACTTTATTTTCTTTTAGTGCTGATTAATTCCCTTCCCAAAACATGGTCCAGGGAATCTGTGGGTCATGAGTGCTTAGTTTTATTATCTTGCTATTAAACGGAATGAATACCAAATGGGCTGTGTTTATGCAATTTTCCACTTCTGTAACTGAGTAAGTTTTGGCCAAGCGGTTCATATCTATAATTCTGAGTCTCACTACAGGTAACCTGTACCAATCGCTGCACTGGGCTCACTGAGGTGTGTCGCTGTGAGGAAGATGCATATAGTTTTTTTTTATAATACAGAGATCAGAATGGGGGCAGCAAATAATAACACCAGTAAAGTGTTCATGATTAAATAAATAGTGCACGCCTCTCAGTTGTCACAACATCCTGGGTAAAATAATTGCATCTTCTCAAATGCATCAATGTCTTTTTTGTGATATGGAGACCATTACTGTACACAAATGCTAAGTGTTGTGCAAGCAAGCTCCTATATTAGTCTAATATCAGCTCTTTGTTTTTGCAATTCCATTCCTCTTGAAATGGACTCCAGTGATTTGTTTGTATGGTCTTGTTAACCTGTGTTGATACCTGAAATGATTTGTAAATATATGGTCCTGGAACCCTTTGTCCCTCTACTACATCTTTAGCTACACTGAAAATAGTTTGACATGTAAATGTCCATTCTGTTATTTTATTAATTACTATAATTGATGTATTCATTGAATCACTCCTGCCCTCCATCCAAGCACAGGCATTCTTCTTTCCTCCCCCTATACTCCACTTTTCTTTGGGTCTATCATTGCTTTAAAGCTGTTAATCTCTAGTATCTTCCAGTTCTGGAGGAAGATAAACAGCCTGAACTGTTAAGTGTGTTTCTCTCGATACAGAAGCTGCATGCCTGCTGAGTGGTTTCAACATTCATCTATTTTTATCAGATTTCCAAAAGTCTTAGTATTTGCTTTTGCTCCAGTACTTAGGTCGGGAGGGGCAGCAGGGGTTCCAGAGGCAGGGGACGGAATTTGATGTTTCTGCCCGCATGCTGTAAGGCTGAAACTCCACAGCCTGCCTCTTCTCTCCTTGACAGGTTCTGTTACAACCTCAGTGAGACTGTTAACGTTAAAAGTCGAGCCATGAACTCCGCAGAACAATTTAAAGAATTGCACGATGAGATTTGACGTTGTATGACTTATTATATAGGCAACTAAACTAAAAATCACTATTAACTAAATAGTACTTTGTAAGTAGCTAATAGTCCAAATTACAGAGAAAGATATTTTCTTCACTTATTAAAACCTCAAGCCATACTTAGACATTACACAGTCTCACTTGAGGGCAAATCTTTGCAGCTGAAAGCACCAAACTCCTCCCAGATGCGATGTGTTGGCTCCCCCAGACTTTCTCAAACTCAACATCCTCTTTTTCTCACTTCTTCTGAGGACTTTCGACCTGGGCTTCCGTGAATAAGCCGACCTCTAGTGATCCCGTTGGTCTTATTCTTCTCCACAATCCCCAACTTCCAAATTAAGTTCACGTCTTTGCAGCCTTTTGCTGTATGAGACTTCCGAGAGCAGCATTTCCCTCTCCCCCTCTCTCTCTCTCTCTCTGCCGCCTGAGGCTGCCACCACTGGTTGTTGTTTTCCTCACAGCCAGTGGATTTTTCAAAATCTTTAGAATTTATCCAGAATCATAGTGACAAAGGACTTTTTTTTTCAATATACAGAGCCGACAAGTCTGGACAAAGCAAAATGACCCAGGCCTCCCTTTGTTTCCAGTTGCTGGCAATTGCAACTTGTATATGCATTTTCAGAACCACTGGCTCCTTGTTTAGGATCTGAGAATCTGGGAAAGCAAAACCTATTGTCTGTGAGGTGTTAACACCTTGCATTTCCTGTTTCTCAAAAGGTCTTTGATCTGGGTTCTTTGTTGTCCTGGTAAACATGATTCCTATCTCGTACTTCAGCAGAGTTGGTGTTAGGTCACATTGTTTCCTCTGACGCCATCTTACACTAAATTAAAAATCACAGTTTTAAAAACATTCTACAAACTCCAACATTCATAGCGCGTCTCCACTAAAAATTGAAAAGTCGTCACCGTAGCCATGATTTTCTACAACATTGTCAACACATAATATTGTAAACATTTCCATTATTAACATTTTACACTTTATACAGGTGACAACAATGTTTATATCTCTGTTATACTTTCTTCTTTCACAAGTTCCATTTGCATTCTGGCTAACACAATCTCAGAGCTACCAAAATCACTCCTTGCTCAAGGTTAAAATACTGAGCCAACACTTCAACAATTCCTGCATGTTTAGCTTTTTAAACTGACCCCCCACTTGCTCTGCTACAGCCATTAACACATCCACTGTTAACTGTGTTCAATCATTGAGAGTCAATGTTTTTCTCTCCGCAGATGCTTGAGTATTAGAAGTAGGCATGATGACTTTTTCTTATGAGTACAGGAAAAGTAATTCTAAAATCTTGCTTGTTTAAATTCTAGTAATTTTCAATGAACCAATTTTAGAGCCTCTGAATTCACATCCCGGGCCCGAGCCCCCAATCTGTTACAACCTCAGTGACACCGTTAACGTTAAGCCACGACGTAAGAACTCCCCGGAAGAATTTAAAGAGCTACATGATGAGATTTCACGTTTTAAAACTTTTAGGTTAGACTCTAAACTAAAAATTACCATTGACAAAATAGTACTTTGTAAGTAACAAAAACTTAAAATTACAGACAAAGGTAGTTTCTTCACTTATTAAAAGACTTCAAGACCTCACACCACATGTATATATTACACAATCCTCCTTAAAACGAAACCTTCGCAACTAAAAGTCCCAAACTCCACCCAGTTGCGAAGTCTTTGATCTCCTCGACCTTCTTAAAGTCAATGTTCTCTTTGCTGACTTGGTTGGAGCACTTTTGGCCTGGGATTCCGTGAATAAGCCAATCTCTGGTGATCCTGTTGGTCTTTTCCTTCTTCGCAATGCGCAATGTCCAATTCAGGTTCAAGTCTTTGCAGTTTATCGCTGTATCAGACTTCCCAGAGCAGGAGTTCCCTCTCTCTATCTCTGCCGCCTAAGGCTGCCTCCACTCGACGTTGTCTTCCTCACAGCCTGCAGATTACTCAAAGTCTGTAGAATTTATGCTCAATCAAAGGGCCAATCGTAATTTACTTTTTTTTCAATATGCAGAGCCCACAGATCTGGACACAACAGAATGACCCGTGTGTTCCTTTGTTTCCATGTGTTCGCAATTGCAATTAATATTTACATTTTCAAAGCCACTGGCTTCTTGTTTACGATCTGAAAATGTGGCAGGATGAAACCCATTGTTCATCGGGTGTCATAACATTCTCTGCTTTTCAAAGGGTCATTGATCTGGGTTCTTTGTTGCCCTGGTAGCCAAGATCCCTGTCTTCTCATTAAGCAGAGGTGCGGTCAGGTCGCACATTTCCTCTGACTCCATCTTACACTAAATTAAAAATCAAGGTTTTTAAAACATAATCATTCTGCAAACTCGTGTGTACATAATAGGTTCCCCATCCTGAAGTCAGCCTGACTGACAGGCCTGGAGTCCAGTCAGATGAGGAGGACTCCAGAGCAGGTTGCAGGAGCAGGCAATTCGTATCCCCTACCCCGATGGAACCCGATCCAGAGTGTTCAATGGCGGGGAAAGTGCCGATCCCAGGATGGGGTGGGTCCAATGCCAGGAGGCAGGTCCCATTTCCGGCCAGAGGAGTCTTTGCATGGGGGTGTCTGATAGTCTGATGGAAGATGAACTTGGGGGGTGGGTGGGTGTGGTAGGGGAAAGAAATCCTGCACATGCTGAATTACAAACAGTGATGTAAAGACTCTTACCTTCTCCCTGAAGCTGTCCTCAACTTCTTTCAACTGCTGCTTTTGAAAGAGCTGGCAAACCCTGTGGACCACAGTTAAAGCTAGAAAACACATTAAAACAGAGACTTCCAGCCCCATTACAATATTTAAATTGCCAACCGGTCTCTGTTCGTCCCCTGTTCCGACTCCGCTAAACCTGGAAGTGGGCATGGTGGAGGTTGGGTTGGGGGGTCACGCTTGAGACTTTTTGAAATTTTGCCCTCTGATCCACCTGCAACCCACCTGTTGTTAGTGTTAAATTTCTGCCCTTACTGTCTGGGTCACACACCAAGAATGTTTGATCAGTAATTTCCAGTCTCTTTTACCTTCTTTCTCTTACAGTTAATTTAGTGGCGATTGTGATCCTGTCCCGGGGAAAGTGTGGACTCTCCACCTGCACCACTCGCTACCTGGTGGCCATGGCAATGGCAGATCTACTGGTCATTATCACTGATGTCATGCTGTGGAGAAACTTTTATTATTATATCCCAAGAACTTTCCTGCGCATCACCCCTGTGTGTAGTGTTATCGCTGTCCTGATGTGTGCAGCCTCAGATTGTTCTGTCTGGTTCACCGTCGCTTTCTCCTTTGATAGATTTGTGGCCATTTGTTGCCAGAAGCTGAAAATAAATTATTGCACCAAGAAAACTGCAGCTCTTGTTCTAGCAACAACCTGCATTCTGCTCTGTTTAAAAAACATCCCCTTCTACTTTATATTCGAGCCTGCATGGATAATCGACAACATACCATGGCTCTGTTATGATAAACCAAGTTATTATACTGAGCCTGGATGGGTGGGATTTGACTGGTTTAATACGATTTTAACCCCGTTGCTCCCATTCGTTTTTATTCTATTGCTCAACACTCTGACAGTCAAACACATTTTCGTGGCCAGTAGAGTCCGTAAGGGACTGAGGGGTCAAAGCAAGGGAGAGAATCGCAGTGACCCAGAGATGGAGAGCAGAAGGAAGTCTGCGATTTTACTCTTCTCCATATCTGGCAGCTTCATACTTCTGTGGTTGGTGTATGTTATAGATTTCTTATATTACAGCATAACAGGAACAAATCCCTATTATCACACAGATTCATTTAATATATTTCGACGAGTTGGTGTGATGCTGTTGAATTTAAGTTGCTGCACAAACACATTTATTTATGGGGTGACTCAGTCCAAGTTCAGAGAGCAAGTCAAGAGGACGGTGAAATATCCGGTAACATCAATTATTCAATTAATGAATAAATAAAATAACTAAGAGCAACCCAGAGGTGCGTGTCCCAGTGTTTCCAGTCCATTAATTATTTTTCCGCAGACTTGCATAAACTGAATGACAGCAGGAATCACTGGGGATGTGAAAATACCCACCGTGGCTGAACTGGGATGGGTGCACCCACTGTCTTTAGGACAAGGCACTATTTTCCATTGACAAAGGAATAGACTCATGACACAAATCAGTGGATAAGCAGCAAGAGGAAACTGCTGGAGGACCAGAGCGAACTTAAGAGCTAACCCTAACCCTAAAATAAACTGTAACCAAATCACCCTCATGATAATGCTAGCACTAACCCAAAATGCAATCTTCACCTTGAAACGAACTTTAAGCATTAACCTACCGTTAACCCCAACATGAACCTGACTGTGACACTCAACTCAATGCTAACCCAAACTGCAAACCTAACCCTAGCTCAACTCAACAGTAACTCAAACACTATGCCTAAACCGAGCACGAACCATAACTGCAGCCCTAACCCAAAACGTAGTCGTAAGCCCAATCCTAAACCAAGCCAAAAGCCTGGGGATAATCATAATCCTAATCATAACACTCGCCCTAACCCTAACTGTTGTCCTAAAGTTAACACTAACCCTCACCCTAACCATAACTGCAGTCTGAACCATAACCCTAATCTTAATGCTAGCCCTATCCCTAACTGAAATCCTAACCCTAACCCTAACTGCAAACCTAACCCTAAACCTAACCCAAATCTGAGCACTAAACCTAACCCTAAATCTAAAAGCCGAAACCTAGAAGGCCCTAACTGCCCCAAAAAGCCTGAACCTAAAAAGCCCTGACTGCCATCACCATCCTAAAGTCATCTAATTCCATGATCTTTTACCTGTCTCAGCTACTATAAGGACTGTCCCCAACCTTCTTTAAACCATTCATCTTAAATGCTAGGTTCTGTATCATGTTTCTGACCTGACTGCTCTTTCAGCTAGGTATATTCCCTAGGAAGCTATACTAAAAATTTAGATAACACTGGTTCAACCTCAGCTGGAGTATTGTGTCCAATTCTGGGCATCACATTTTAGGAAGGATGTGAAGACCCCAGAAAGGGAGCAGAGGAGATTTACTAGAATGATACCAGGATGAGTGGCTTCAGTTAACGTGGAGAGACTGGAGAAGCTGGAATTGTTCTTCCGACAGCAGAGAAGGTTAGGGGGAGATTTAATAGATGTGTTCAAAATTAAAAAATAGTTTCTCCATATTTAATCAGTTTCCAATGACAGTAAGTTCGATAACCAAGGATACAAACTGAAAGTGATTGGCAAAAGAACCAGAAGGGGAGATGAAGATTTTTTTTTAATGCCGCAATTTGTTGTGATCTGGAAAGTGCTGCCTCAAAAGGCAATGGAAGCAGATTCAATGTAAACTTTCAAAAGAGAATTTCAACAGTGATTGTCAAATAAAGTTGAAGGGTCAGTACTGAGGGAGTGCTGCATTGTCATCGGATCAATACTGAGGGAGTGCTACATTGTCATTATGTCAGTACTGAGGGCGCGCTGCATTGTCGGACGGTCAGTACTGAGGGAGTGCTACATTGTCATCGGGTCAGTACTGAGGGAGTGCGGCACTATCATCAGGTCTGTGCTGAGGGAGCACTGCATTGTCGGATGGTCAGTACTGAGGAAGTGCTGCACTGGCAGAGGGTCAGTATTGAGGGAGCGCTGTACTGTCGATGGTCAATACTGAGAGAGTGCTGCACTATCGGAGGGTCAGTACTGAGGGCATGTCGCACTGTTCAGGGTCAGAACTGAGGGTATGTCGCACTGTCAGACGGTCTGTACTGAGAGAGTACTGCATTATCAGATGGTCAGTACTGAGGGAGAACTGAATGCTCGTGGGTCAGTACTAAGGCAGTGCTACACTTTTGAAGGGGCTGTATTGAGGGAGTGCTGCACTGGGACACAAACAGAGTGGGAGGGAGAGACAGAGAGAAATGTTGGGGGGACAGAGATAGCGATCACAGACAGAGAGAGAGGAGAATCTCTACATTTACTGTTAAAAGCAATGAATAAAAAATTCCAGGGACTGTGCATTGAAAAAGCTGGCTGCGTGCAACAACTCAATCTGAAATGAATCATGGGAGACAGGTGTGGCTCAGTGGGTAGTAATCTTGTCTCTGAGTTAAGAAGAGAGGGGGAATCCCTTGTCATGTACTTTTGTATTCAATTCCCCTCGCAATAAGCAATAACATTCTATTAGCTTTCCTAATAACTTGCTGTACCTGCGTACTAACCTTTTGTAACTCATGCACTAGGACACCCAGACCCCTCTGCAGCTTAGAGTTCTGCACTCTCTCACCATTTAGATAATATGCTTTTTATTCTTCCTGCCAAAATGGGCAATTGCACATTACCCCATACTCCATTCACCAGATCTTTTCCCACTCTCTTAACCTATCTATATCCTTTTCGATCCTCCTTATGTCCACTTCGCAACTTACTTTCCTACCTGTCTTTGCTTCATCAGCAAATTTAGCAACCATTCCTTTGGTCCCATCATCCAAAACATGGCTGCCTTTGCTGAAAACACAGTGGCGCTGCAGTGTTACATGCGCAACTGCAGCCTGTGCCACTAAAACGTCACAGTCTGCGAAGTCAGGCAGCTGCCAAAACTAAAGATGGCACTGCTCAAATAATCGCACAAAGACAACATAACCAGATGGCAGCACACAATGGCAGGAGGGAGAGCGACCTGCCTGGGGGTGGGGGGGGGGGGGGCGGCAAGTGTGGGTGAGCGAGCGGGGTTGGGGGGGGTAGCTGAGGGGAGCGATTGGGGGGGAGGAGGGAGCGAGCGGGGTGGGTAACGGAGGGGGCGGGCGGGGGGAGGAGCGCATACCCGTCACAACCAGGGTCTTCAGCCGCACTCTGCCCGCTTTCCCCACCCCGCTTTCTCCCTGTTTCCCCCACCGTCACCCTCTCCCCGCTTCCCCAACCCCTCTTTGTCCCTGCATCCCCCACCCTGCTCTTTCCCCACTTCGCTCACCCTCGCTCCCTACACCCTTCCCCAACCCACCCTCTTCCCCCACACCCGCTCTCTTCCCTCTTTCCCACCCCACCCTCTCCCAACTTCCCCCACCCCCGCGCTCTAGCCGCTTGCGCACCCTCTCCCTGCTTCCAGACTCCCGCGCTCTCCCCAGTTCCTCCACCCTGGCTGTCTGCCAGAGGTACGTCATCTACGCATGCACCAGCCAGTCCTGGCACTGAGGAATGCAGCGCATGCGCAGAAAGAAAGAGCATGTACGTAGTTTCGCGCAGTCAGATGACGTCAGCTTCCGCCTACCTCGTCAATAAGCACTTTGAATTGTAAAACGTTGAGGCCCCAGCACCAATCCCTGTGGCACACCACTGCTGACCAGAAAATGCCACATTTATGCCTACTCTCTGTTTACTGTTAGTCAGCCAATCCTGTATCCGTGCCAATATGTTATCCCCTACATCATGAGTTTTCATTTTCCACAATAACTTTTAATGTGGCACCTTATCAAATGCCTTCTGGAAATTTAAGTACAATACATCTGCTGGTCCCCTTTTAGCCACAGCACATGTTTGTTCTTCAAAGAACTCCAATAAATTGGCTAAACATGATTTCTCTTTCACAAAACCATGTTGACTCTGCTTGATTAAGTTGGATTTTTCCAAGTGCCCTGTTATAACGAGTTAAATAATAGTTTCTAACATTTTCCATATGACAGATGTTAAGCTAACTGGCTTGTAGATTCCAGCTTTCTGTCTCCCTCCCATTTCCAATAAAAGAGTTACATTCGCTATTTTTCAATTTCATGGAAGCTTCCTGAAACAAGGGAAGTATGGAAATTTAAAACGAATACATCAGCTGTCTCATCAGACACTTCTTTTCACAACCTAGGATGAAGTCCATCAGGACCTGGGAACTTGTCAGCCCGCAACTCCAACAATATGGTCCATACCACTTCCCTAGTGATTGTAATTTTCGTGAGATCCTCATTCCCCCTGTTTCCTGATTTACAGGTATTTCTGGGATGTTACTTGTCTCCTCTTAGTGACTGAGTGGAGGAACAGTACTGAGGAGTGCTGCAATTTCGGAATAAGGAGTGCAGTGAGAAAATGGCACCGGCAGATGACGAGAGGGGGAAGTAACTGTGTTTACTAAGACAGGGACACCAGCAGATCTAGATGGTGAGAGGGGGGCAGTAACTGCAGTGAGACAGGGATGGCAGCAGATGGGTATGATGAGAGGGGTTGGTACTGAAGTAAGGAACTGAAGGGCGGCACAGTGGCACAGTGGTTATCACCGCAGCCTGACAGCTCCAGTCACCTGGGTTCAGCTCTGACTACTGCTTGGGTGGAGTTTGGAAGTTCTCCCTGTGACTGTGTGGGATTCCGCTGGCTGCTCCAGTTTCCTCCCACAACCAAAGACTTGCAGGTCGATAGGTAAATTGACCATTGTAAATTGCCCCTAGTGTAGGTAGGTGGTAGGAGAATGGTGGGGATGTGGTAGGGAATATGGGGTTAATGTAGGATTAGTATAAATTGGTGGTTGTTGGTCAGCACAGACTCGGTGGGCCGAAGGGTTTGTTTCAGTGCTGTATCTCTAAATAAAAAATAAAGTAAGATAGGGTGGCACAGTGGCACAGTGGTTAGCACCGCAGCCTCACAACTCCAGCGACCCGGGTTCAATTCTGGGTACTGCCTGTGTGGAGTTTGGAAGTTGTCCCTGTGTCTGCGTGGGTTTTCTCCGGGTGCTCCGGTTTCCTCCCACAAGCCAAAAGACTTCAAGGTTGGTAGGTAAATTGGCCGTTATAAGTTGCCACTAGTATAGGTAGGTGGTAGGGGAATATAGGGACAGGTGGAACAGCACTCGAGGAACAGCATCTCATCTACCGATTAGGCACACTACAGCATGCCAGACTGAACATTGAGTTCAATAATTTCAGTGCATGACAGCCCCCCCATTTTACTTTCATTGTTAGTTATTTTTTCTTCCTTTTTTCTTTATTCTTTTTTACATTTTTTACAATCATTTTTTGCATTTATTTCATTTTATCTTAGTTTGTTCAGTTTGCTTACCCACTGTTTTTTTCAGGTTTTTTTTCAGGTTTGCACTTGCTGTTGTTCAATATTCAGTGTATTTACACCTAATCTGTACTAATGCTTTGTCTTTCAACACACTATTAACATATTATTTGCCTTTGCTCCGTGACCTTTTGGTCAGCTATGTGGCCTGGTCCAATCTGCACCTTCTCCTTTGTTATCTCTTGCCCCACCCCCACCTCACTTGCTTATAATCTGTGACTTTTCTAATATTTGTCAGTTCCGAAGAAGGGTCACTGACCCGAAATGTTAACGCTACTTCCCTTTCCACAGATGCTGCCAGACCTGCTGAGTGATTCCAGCATTTCTTGTTTTTATTTTATATTAGTGACAGGTGGGGATGTGGTAGGAATATGGAATTAGTGTAGGATTAGTATATATGGGTCTTTGATGGTCGGCACAGACTCAGTGGGCTGAAGGGCCTGTTTCAGTGCTGTATCACTAGACTAAATAGGGATACCACCAGATAGAGGAAGTGAGATGGGGGAGTAAGTGCAGTGAGACAGGGATGCCAGCAGATGGAGATGGTGAGACGGAGAAACGCAGTAATGGTAAGAGACGCCAATAACTGGGTGCAGTGAGACAGGGACACCAGCAGATGGAGATGGTGACGGCGGGGTGGGGGGGGGCAGTAGCTGTGTGCAGTGAGACAAGAAGACCAACAGATGACGATGGTGAGTTGGAGGGTGGAGTAACTCAGAGCAATCAGAAAAGGACACCAGCAGATGGAGATGGTGAGAGGGGGACAGTAACTGCAGTGAGACAGCAACACCAGCAGATGGAGATGGTGAGAGGGTGTAGTAACTGCAGTGAGACAGGGACACCAACAGATGGAGATGGTGAGAGGGGGCAGTAACTGCAGTAAGACAGGGACACCAGCAGATGGAAACCATAAATTTAGCATGGGACTTAAATTGCTCCAATGAAAATGTAATTATCTTAATTTCAAGCATCAATTAATGGGTAGTTGAAAGGTAGACCTGTCAAGATTGAGCCTCACTACCGTGACCCAGTCCGAACTGAAGCATCACCCATGTCCTCGCTCATCTACATTGTTTCCCGTTCTGGCATCACCTTGATTTTAAATATCTCATCCTTGTTTTCAAATCTCAGCATATTATCTCCTGTTGCAGTCACTGGAACCTCCTCTGGTTCTTCAACATTCCACGATTTCTGCATTCATCCTATTCTGGTCTCTTGGGCACCCCTGATTTTAATTATTTCCGTCATTGATGTCCATACCGTCAACTGTGTAGGCTGCAAATCCTGGGATTCTCTCCATAAACCTTTCTACCTCTTTCCTTTTGACACCCCTTTAAATCCTAATTTTTAACTGATCTTCAGGCCTCCTGTCCTAATATTTCCTGATCTGGCATGGTGTGAAGTGCCTTGGAACATTTCACTATATTAAAGGTGCTGTAGAAATGCAAGTTGCAGTATGGAAACATCTATTTCACTAAGTATCCAGCAAATAGCTATTTTTTTATTCTCTTTTTCCTGCTCAATGGAAAATATACTCCCACAAACACAGGAATTGGGAAAGCTGAAAACTAATTTTCTCGTTACTATTCATAGCAGGTATTCTTTTTGAGGCAGATGTGTTGAAAAGATAATTCTCTGAATCTCAAGGGCACATAGCACATAGGTTTAAGAATTCTGAAGAAAGAAGACACATACTGAAAGTAAAAGCAAAATACTGCGAATGCTGGAAATCTGAAATAAAGACAAGAAATGCTGGAACCACTCAGCAGGTGTGGCAGCATCTGTGGAAAGAGAAGCAGAGTTAACGTTTCGGGTCAGTGACCCTTCTTCGGAACTGACAAATATTAAAAATGTCACAGGTTATAAGCAAGTGAGGTGGGGGTGGGGCAAGAGATAACAAAGGAGAAGGTGTAGATTGGACAAGGCCACATAGCTGACCAAAAGGTCATGGAGCAAAGGCAAACAATATGTTAATAGTGTGTTGAAAGACAAAGCATTAGTACAGAAAAGGTGTTAACGGACTGAATATTGAACAGCAGCAAGTGCAAACATAAAAAAACAGTGGGTAAGCAAACAGAACAAACTAAGAATAAATGAAATAAATGCAAAAAAAGGTTGAGTAAAATGCGGTATTCCTTTTTTTGGAAATATAAGAGTTACTTTGCCCTGCAACTCTGTTACTGACTGGACTGCTTCCTTGAGCACAAATTTCAAACCAGTATTTTCAAATTACTGCTTGAAGTGGAATTCAGTGCGGGTAGTTATGAAATACCAGGCTAAGAAGTATCTTATTTTTATTTTATTCTTTCATGGGATGTGAGTGTCTCTGGCAAGGCCAGTACTTATTGCCGATCCTTAATTACTCTTGACAATTGAATGGCTTGTTCGGCCATTTCAGAAGGCAGTTAAGAGTTAACCACATTGCTGTGGGTCTGGAGTCACGTCTCGGACAGACAAGATAAGGATGGCAGATTTATTTCCCTGAAGGGCATTCGTGAACCAGATCGGTTTTATGAATCGATAGTTTCATCGCATTGTTACTGAGACTAGTTTTCAATTCCATCTTTGTATTAGACTGCCGTGGTGGAATTTGAACCTATGTCTCCAGGACATTAGCCTGGTTCAGTGACATTACCACTATGTCACCGTCCCCCTTTGATTGAAGAGGTAGACAGGCAGATCAGTTCAGGGAAGGATTTCTTGTGATTAGGGCCTAGGCAGCTGGAGCTTTGGCCAACAATGGTGGAGGGATTAACATCGAGGAAGCTCGACAGGCCAGAAGTAGAGGAATGCAAATATCTCTGAGCATTTTGGATCTGGAGAAGATTACTAAAATGGGGAAGGAAAATACCATGGAGGGATTAGAAAAAGAATGCTGTGAATTTTAAAATTGAAGCTTTGCTTGACCGGGAGCTAGTGTAGTTCAACAAGCACAGGGGTGATGGGTGAATGGGAGTTGTTGCATATGGGCAGCAGTGTTTTATATAACCTCAAGTTTACAAAGGGTAGAATGTGTCAGGCATCCTGCAATGCATGGGAATAGTCAGGTCTGGAGGTAATAAAGGCATAGATGATGCTTTCAGCAAATGATCTGAGGCAGGGGCAGCGTCTGGCTAAGTTATGCATGTGGAAATAGGTGGTCTTAGTGATGATACAGGTACTTGGTTGGAAGCCTACCTTGGGATCAAATATGCCACCAAGGTTGCGAACAGACGATTGTCAGGAGACGGATGAAGTCGATGACCAAGGAGCAGAGTTTATGGTAGGGACTAACGCGGGTAATGACTTCAGTCTTAACAATATTTATTGGAGAAACTTTCGGCTCAGCTAGAACTGGATATCGGACAAGCAGTCGATCTACTTGGAAGGGTCGAGAGGTGGTGGTGGGATAGAGCTGGCTGTCACCGGGGTACATGTGGAAGCTCCTGCTGTGTTTTCTAATAATGTCGCCGAGAGATATGTGAAGATGAGAAATAGTAGGGGATCAATGAAAGATCCTTGGGGCACACCAGAGACAACCGTGGGAACAAGAAGAGAAGCTATTTTAGGTGATTCTCTAGCTATGAACCAGGCAAGTGCCCAGCTGGAAGACAGTAGACAAGCTGCCTGCCTTCTGGCCATCCAGTTTCAAAAAATGAAAACAATTAACCCAAAACAACAATATAATTATACAGATAACACCAAATGTTTATAAATGCCCTATGACAATTAGATATCAATGGATTCATGATATAGAAGCACATTCTTTATTCCACTAAATAACAGGAAGTTGGTAGTATGTTAGCTGATGTAGTTGGTGTGATCTATGTGCAGTTCCAAGAGTTCAAAACTTGTTCAGACTGTGAATGAATGGAGCAGTTTTCAATTGTATCGTAAAATTCAATAGCTTTGAGGATGAAATGTAATTGATAACTCTCCTGAGTGCTTAATCATTCCTTGTGCCACAAGCGTACAATGCAACCCCAGTATGATGGGTCATTGTAGCAGTGTATTCTGCTCTCAAATACTCTTGTTAAATAGTGGCGCCTGCTCCTGGCTGCTGTCCTGGAGCTTCCGGGTTGCTGCAGGTGGAAGAGGCATTGGAGAATTTGGTTTAGAAGCTATTTGTAGATAAGCAGTTTATTTTTGTTGATGTAATTGTTTCATAAATTGAAAAGCAAAGCTCCATTTTGGGCAAATGTATGTGTTTGGTGTACTGTACATCTTTTAAAATCCACTCGTAGTGAATAAACTGGGCACTGAGGGCTGAAAGCACCGTCAGTATTGTGGACGCACGGCATCAATGGTTTCTTTTCTTTAACATCTTTGAAGGAAAAAGACACATGACATTAATGATGGAATCCATTGGGAAGCTGATGGCTTCAAGGGTAGGCAAGATTCTTTTCATTGACTATGCATCTTTTTTGATCTATTTCTCTTGCATTGATAGTTAATTTGTGGTTCTGTGGAATGGAGTAGTCAACCTTGTCAACGGCTGCCTAAAAGTTGACAAGGAGGGATCGTTTACCTTTGTCACAGTCACATAGGATGTTTTTTTGCGAATTTGAGAGCCATTTCGATACTGTGGCAGGGACGGAAACCTGATTGGAGGCATTCAGCATATAGTTTCAGGAAAGATCTGCATGGATTTGGGAGGCAACAACACATCAAAAACTATGGTGAGGTAAGGGAAGTTGGAGGTGACAGGTTTCCAAGGATGGACGTGATTCTGGGAGTTTTGCTGATATTTCTGTAATTCTGTCAGTTTAACATTAGGGTCATTACTTTTGTGACAAAGGTTCGAACGTTTTGCCCATCCAGCACCAGGGCTGCTCATTTCAACTATGCAACATTCTGCTGCTCAGATGTCATTCTCACCACTATTAAAACTGTAAACCCTGCTTTCTTCAGCTCCAGATTCACTGTGCAATATTTCCTTGCTGGTCTCCTATTTCCTATTCTTTGTAAGCTCCAATCTGCCCAAACCTCTTCTCTTTGTAACTTATTCTGTCAGTGTGCCTCTCTTTGATTTGGCCTTCTTTGCAACTTCCCCAAGCTTGCAGTTGTCTTTTCTGCATGCAAACTTTGCACCTAAGTCCCTTTTGTCCCATTTTAAAACAAGCCTTTTGGTAATGCCTACTCTATAACTTGCACTGTGAAGCATCTGTTTTTGCCTCTGTGAATCACCTGGGGATGTTTCACTAATTTTCCATCTTGATATTTAAATACACCACATTGTGGCTGAGACAATTTGCATTTCTGTTGCATTTCTTTTTAAACTGGAATTTGGACTGCGGTTTTGAATATCAAATGATTGTCCATTTAACATGCACATTAATCTAATTAGTAATTGACAGTAATTAACTGTTTTACACTAAAACACTTAACTATCTGAAACAAATCATTGTGATTGCTTTTATAAGTGGAAGAGGAGGGGGTTGGAAGTTGATGACTACAAAACGTTATTAGGTGGTTATCATCACTTTTGTTTTTGCTCCATGCTAGTTTCACTTTCTATTGTGCCTACAGTCTGGCCATCCAGTTTCAAAAATTGAAAACCATTAACCCAAAACAACAATGCCATTTTACAGCTAATGCCAAATATTAACACATTTCCCAGAACAAAAAGATATCAAGGGATTCATGATATAAAGCACATCCTTGATTCTACTAAATAACAGTTGTAAAACTTGTTTATTTTAAGCCAGCTAGTATCAGGAAGTCAATAGCATGCTTACCGATGTCATTGGTGTGATCTATGTGCAAATCCAAGAGTTCAAAATTGGTTCAGACTATAAATGAATGGCATAGTTTTAAATTGTATCGTGAAATTCAATAGCTTTGAGGATTAAATGTAATTGATAAACTCTCCTGTGTGCTTGATCTTTCCTTGTGCAACAAGTGTACAGTGCTATCCCAGTATGGTGGATCATTGGAAGAAGTGTATTCTGCTCCCAAATATTCTTGTTAAATGATGGCGCCTGTCCCTGGGTGCTGTCCTGGACCTTCTGGGTTGCTGCGGGTGGAGGATGCATTGGGAGCTGTGATAGTGATAAAGAGTTTAGGTTACAAGCTATTTGCAGTTACGCAGTTTATTTTTGTTGATATAATTGCTTCATAAATTGAAAAGTCAAGCTCTATTTTGGGCAACTGTATGTTTTTGGTATACTGTCCATCTTTTAATATCCACTTATTGTGAATAAACAAATGAATAATAAACTGGGCATTGAGGACTGAAAGCACCGTCAGTATTGGGTCATGCATTGCATCAATGTTCCCTTTTCTTTTACATTTCTGAATGAAAAAGACATATGACATTAGCTTTTGTGATGGAATCCATTGGGATGCTGATGGCTTCAGGGGGAGGCGAGATTTCTTTCATTGACTGTGCATCATTGTTCATCCATTTATCTTGTATTGATAGTTAACTTGTGGTTCTGTGGGATTTGCCATATGTGCTCACTCTCAAGCAAATACATGTATTTCCATTTCAGGTTATGACGAGTGGCCTGAATGGAAGTTGTCGCTCTGATCAGTTAATTGCAAGATTGCAGGCAGTTGATGTCTTTTTTCAGAAATCTATTTTCCTGCTGTGACTTTCAAAGTTGTTTTGGCAAGTCAAGTTTTTTTTTTAAAAAGTGACATCGTTGACTAACTTTGTTGTGCATATGAAGTTGGATAATTGTAATTCTTTTGCTCTGATAACAAAGAAGAAGAACAACTTGAGAACTCGTTGTATTGGGTCTACTGGTCTTCAGGTAGGTGTTATGACTTCAGCTGATAGCTCTTCAAACCAGTCATGTATTCAGAGTTGAATAAGCCAGAGATTCTCATTGGACCCAATCGTCTTATTGAATCTTGTAACTAACAGTTGTACCAAGCTAATTCAGAAAAGTGATGGTGCCAAAAATTAGCGCATCAATAATTAGTTACAGAAAGAAACATGCTTATTTGTATACATCTGTATCAGCCTCCAATAGTTCCCTCTGCTTAAAAAAGATGCACAATATTATGAAAACGGCTGTGCTGGTGTAGGGTTGCAAAGTAATTGCAGCACAGAAATAGGCCATTTGACCTAACTGGTCGATACGGATAAGTGTCCTCTCACCCCTGTTAAAATAATCGGCTTTAACTTCAGAATTCCTTAATGTATTTGAATGCTTGAACCCTTTCCGACTGTAGCCTTTGCACTGGATGTATTGGTATCCAGCTGATCACATCTCACACCTCCCCTTTAGTCGGCTATCTTCACCAGGGAAACCCATTATTGTTTACCTATGTTTCCTTTTCCAGCATCACCTAGGTACTTATTGATTCACATCAATTTGTCCAGATTCTTTTTGCACGCTGATCAGCTCCCTTATCCTAGTCACATGCTGTAAAGATTGGTGTTGTCAGTAAATATGTTGGCGAGAATGCAGCTACGACCATGTCTATATATTCGTTCTTAAAAGTGCAAGAAGTAGTATGGGAATATGATGTAAAGGCAATAACAGAAACATCGCTTAAAAATGGCGAGGACCGGTCGATTAATACTGTTTTCAGAAAAGGTAGAGAAGGAAAAAAAAAGAGAGGGACAGATATTTGAAGGAAAATCAGTGGCAAACCAGTGGGAGGCATTCGAAAGTAACATACTACAGGCACAGTGTAGGCATATCCCCACAAAGATAAAGGGTGGTACTGCCAAATTTAGAGCCCCCGGTTATCCAGGGTAAGTTGAAGCAGAAAAAGAAAGCTGATGACCATCATAAAAATCTTAATACGTCAGAAAGCCTAGAGCAGCATGGAAAGTGCAGAGGTGAGGTAAAAAAAAAAGAAATTAGAAAAGCAAAGAGAGGACATGAAAAATTATTGGCAGGTAATATCAAGGAAAACCCGAAGATCTATTATCAGTACATTAAGAGCAAGAGGACAACTAAGGAATGGGTAGGGCCAATCAGAGATGGACAAGGGAAGTTATGCATGGATGCAGAAGATATGGGCAGGGTTCTTAATGCGGTTTTTTATCTCTGTCTTCACAAAGAAGAGGGTTGATGCAGACATTGTAGTTAAAGAGGGGGATTGTGAAATATTAGATATGATAAGCATAATGAGAGAGGAAGTATAGAGGGTTTGACATCCTGGAAAGTGGATAAATCGCAAGGGCCAGATGCTGTTGATGTGGTGCACATGCAATTTCATAAGGCGTTTGATACAGTGCTACACAACAGACCTTTGAGCAAACCTGTAGCTGCTGGAATAAAAGGGACAGTAGCAACATGGATACAGCATTGGCTTAGTTGCATGAAGCAACGAGTAGTGGTTAATGGATTTTTTTCTGGCTGGAGGAAGGTTTGTCGTGAGGTTCCCCAGGGATCAGCGTTGGGACACTTTCTTTTCCTGATTTGTATATTAATGACCAGCACCTTGGTGTACAGGGCACAATTTCAAAGTTTTCAGACGATACGGAACTTTGAAGCATTGTGAACTGTGTGGAGGTAGTTTAGAAATTCAAAAGGGCTTGGTCAAGTTGGTGGAATGGGCAGATGAAGTTCAATGCCGAGACATGTGAAGTGATTAATTTTGGTGGGAGGAAGATATAATATAGAATAAAGGGTGCAATTCTACAGCGGATGCAGGAGCAGAGAGACCTGGATGTGTTTGTGAATAAGTAATTAAATGTGGCTGGACAGGTTGAGAGAGCAGTTAATAAAGCATACAGTATCCTGTGTTTTATTTATAGCAGCATAGCGTACAAGAGCAAGAGAATTCTATTGAACTTGTATAAGACACTAGTTCAGCCTCAGCTGGAATATTACACCCAATTCTGGGCACCGCACTTGGGAAAAGATGTGACGGCGTTGGAGATAGTACAGAAAAACATTCGCCAGAATGGCTCAAGGGATGAGGAATTTCAGTTAGGAAACTAGGCTGGAGAAGGTAGGACTGTTTTCCTTGGAGAAGAGAAGGTTGAGAGGTGATTTTATAGAGGTATTCAAAGTCATGAGGGGTTTGGACAGAGTAGATAGAGGGAAACTGTTCCAACTCGTGAAAGGATCGAAAGCTAAAGGGCACAGATTTAAATTTTTTGTTAAATTTCTGTTTTCCAATTACGTAAACAACGTTAGACTGGTTCCTGTTGGAAAATTGTCATGGAATGTGGTGATGATATTTAATAGCTTTGGTGGACATCCAATCTTTGTGAGCAGTCTGAAGAGACCACGTCTGCTGACGACGTTAAAGGCTTTGGTGAGATCTATGAAAGCAACGTAGAGGGGCATATGTTGTTCGCAGCATTTCTCCTGCGGCTGGCGAAGACAGGACAGCTTGTCAATGGTTGATCTCTCTGCTCGAAAGTCACACTGTTCCTCAGGGTAGCGGTGCCTCATTAGACCCCTTTCCTATCTTGAGTGGCGTGAAACAGGGCTGTGATGTCGCAGCTACACTGTTTGGGATCTTCTTCTCCCTGCTGCTCTCACATACGTTCAAGTCCTCAGAAGAAGGAATTTTCCTCCACACAAGATCAGATTGCAGGTTGTTCAACCTTGCCTGTGTTAGAGCAAAGACAAAAGTACGGAAGATCCTTATCAGGGAACTTCTCAATGCTGACGATGCTGCATTAACATCCCACACTGAAGAGTGTATGCAGAGACTGATCGACAGGATTGCGGCTTTCTGCAGTGAATTTGGCCTAACCATCAGCCTCAAGAAATGAACATCATGGGACAGGTCGTCAGAAATGTTCCATCCATTGGCGGCCATGCTCTGAAAGTGGTTCAACAGTTCACCTGCCAAGAGTAACCTGTCTCTCGATGCAGAAATCAATAAGTGCATGGGAAAAGCATCCGCTGCTATGACCAGACTGGCCAAGAGGGTGTGGGGAAAATGGCGCACTGTCACAGAACACAGAAGTCCGTGTGTTTCAAGCCTGTGTCTTCAGTACCTTGGTCCACAGCAGCGAGTCCTGGACAACGTATGCCAGCCAAGAGCGACGTCTCAACTCATTCCATCTTCAGTGCCTTCGGAGAATCCTTGGCATCAGGTGGGAATCCTTGGTATCAGGTGGCAGGACCATATCTCCAACACAGAAGCCCTCGAGGCGGCCAACATCCCCAGCATATACACCCAAAAGAGCCAGCGGCGCTTGAGATGGCTTGGCCATGTGAGCCACATGGAAGATGGCAGGATCCCCAAAGAAGTATTGTACAGCGAGCTCGTCACTGGTATCGGACCCATAGGCTGTCCATGTCTCTGCTTTAAAGACATCTGCAAACGCGACATGAAGTCCTGTGACATTGACCACAAGTCATGGGAGTCAGTTGCCTGTGATCGCCAGAGTTGGCAGACAGCCATCAAGGCGGGGCTAGTGAGTCGCGAGCAGAAGACACTTAGCAGTTGGCAGGAAAAAAGACAGAAGTGCAAGGAGAGAGCCAACTGTGTAACAGCCCCGGCAACCAATTTTATCTGCAGCGCCTGTGGAAGAGACTGTCACTCTAGAATCGGCCTTGAAAGCTACTCCAGGCGCTGCTTCACAAACTACTGAACACGTCTAGGTGCTTATCCATTGTCTATCGAGACAAGGAGGCCAAAGAGAGAAGAAGAGAGGTTGGAAAAATTTTTTGAATGATGAAAGGTAATGAATAAATACAACAACATCAAATAAAGTCTAAACAGTAATTTTTCTAATGAAAACTTTCTAAATATGTTCTGCTGAGTTCTTCATCATTAAAAATATCTCTCTCTCTCACTTCTCTTTCTGTGCTGTCATCCACTCTACGCGAGGTACCAGATGATTGGAGGCCTGTGAACGTTGTCCCATTGTTTAAGAAAGTTGCGAGGGATAGGCCAGATAATTATAGGCCAGACAGTCTGATCTCAGTGGTGAGTAAATTGTAAGAATATATTCTGAGGGATAGGATAAACTGTCTCTTAGAAAGGCACGGATTAATCAGGCATAGGCAGCATGGATTTGTTAGGGAACGTCTTCCTAAGCCAACTTAATTGAGTTTTCTGATGAAGTAACAAGGAGGACCAATGAGGGTAGTGCAGTGGTGTGGTCGACATGGATTTTAGTAATGTATTTGACAAGGGCCCGCATGGCAGTCTGGTCAGTAAAATGAAAGCCCTTGTCATACAGGGGAAGGTGGGAGGTTGGATCCAGAATTGGCTCAGGGCCAGGAAACAATGGGTAGCAGTTGACTGATGTTTCTGCGAATGGAAAGCTGTTTCCAGTGACGTACCACAGGGCTCAGGGTTGGGTCCCTTGCTATTTGTGCTCTATATTAATGATTTGGACTTAAATGTGGGAGGCATGATGGGAAATTTGCTGATGATGCAAACATTGGCTGTGTAGTTAATAAGGATGATGATAGCCGTAGACTCCAGAATGATATCAGTGTTTTGGTTGAGTGAACAGAAAAGTGGCAAATGAAATTCAATGCAGGGAAATGTGAGGTATTGCGTTTGGGGAGGGAAAATAAAGCGAGGGAATATACAATAAACTGGAGGATATTGAGTGGGCGAGCAGAAGTGAGAGACCATGTAGTGCATGCCCACAGGTGGCAGGACAGGCGGATAAAGTGGTGAAGAAGGTATATGGATTGCTTTCCTTTATTGACAGAGGTATAGAGTACAGAAGCAGGGATTTCATGCTGGACCTGTACAGCGCGCTGGTTCGGCCACAGCTGGATTATTGCGTGCAGTTCTGGTCACCACATTCCAGAAGGGACAAAATTGCTCTGGAGAGGAGACAGAGGAGATTTACAAGAATGTTGCCAGGCCTTTAAAGTTGCAGCTATGAGGAAAGATTGGATAGGCTAGGATTGTTATCCCTGGAACTGAGGAAGCTGAGTGGTGAATTGATTGAGGTGCACCAAATTATGAAGGGCCTAGATAGAGTGGACAGTAAGGAGATGTTTCCCCTGGCAGGGAGGTCAGTTACCAGGGACACAGATTTAAGGTGATTGGTAGAAGGATTAGAGGGGTCAAGAGGTTGTACCTCTTCACCCAGAGGGTGGTGGGTGTCTGGAATTCACTGCCAGGAACGGTGGTGGAGGCAGAAATCCTCAACCCATTTAAAATGTACCTGGACATGTCCCTGAACTGCTGTAAATACTCAATACAATACAAAACGATGCTAATCTCACTCAGTGAAGTTTAACTTTAGGAATCAGCTTCACTGTGTTGGATTGAAAATACAGTCTTTTGGGTGGAAAGTGCTGGTTTAATATCAGGGCTGAAAAAATACGCTAACATAGTCTCACAATTGTAAGCAGCACCTTTCACGTATTCTCAATTCCTCTCTTTAACTGTTACTCTAGAGTGAAACATTGTGTAAATGCCCAGCCGTCCGAATAAGGAACAAACCATACAATAAGGATGGGCCCACATTGGGGTGGAGAGGGTAGGTGAGGCAGGGGAGAGATCTCTGGGAATATGATACACATTTTCTTTTTGTTCTGAATTTACTGATACTGAGCTGACACTGTCCAACACAACATCCCTTCGAAATGTCCTGCAGAAGAGTGAAGCTACAGGACAGGTTACATTCCCAACCATGGTTAAATCTCTCACATTATAAAATTATTAAAATATACGGATTGAATTGGGAGGTATTAAATTGCTGAATTGAGCCTTGTATTAGTTTAGAAAATATGGTAGAATATATTCTGTGACATAAGAAATGTTAATGGCGGAATTGTGTAACATCTGTTGTTATTATCTTTACTGTAAGTAATGAGAAGCAGGGAGATTTGGTTTCCAGCTGAGCAGAATTACTACCAGTCACTGAACAGCATCATTAACACTTTACAATCTAAGTCTTTTTATACAACAATATATTTAAAACCAGATATGGGTGAGATCATGAAACCATTGCCGATTGCTTTAAAAACCCATCTGGTTCACTAATGTCCTTCAGGGAAGAAAATTTGCAGTCCTTATCCAGTCTGACCTACATGTGACTCCAGACCCACAGCAATGTGGTTGACTCTAAAATACCCTCTGAAATGGCCTAGCAAGACACTCAGTTGTTTCACACTGCTCCGAGGACTGCAGTGGTTCAAGTTGGCAGCTCACCACCACCTTCTCAAGGGCAATGACGGATTGGCAATAAATTCTGGCCTTGTCAGCGATGCCCACATCCCCGAAAGAAGAATAAAAATGTGAATATGATCATTTTAATAACTTTTTGGGAATAGCAGATGATACGAATCTCTTTATCTAACAAGCATGAAATGAAGTAGGAGCTGATTCGTTTACTGATTTCAAATTACTTTTGTGATCCTGTTCTCGTCTTTAATTGCACAGAATTTCGATCCACATTTCAGGGCCGGACTCAGTCCCCACACATGGAAACTGAACCAATTAACTGGACAGATTCTATAAAATATCAAACATACCTTCTGCAAGATGCACTGCAACAACTCGCCAAGTCTCCTTCAACAGCACCTTTCAAACCCATGACATCCACCGCCAAGGACAAAGAAAGCAGATGCTTGGGAACACCACCAGCTGTAAATTACCCTTCAAGGCGCACACCATCCTGACTTGGGATGATAACGCTGTTCCTTCATGTCAGGTCCAAAATGAAAATCTCTTCCTCAATGCAGTTTTGCTTTACCTACACCACATGGACTGCAGCAGTTCAGGCAGGCAGCTCACCAACACCCCACCACCCCCCAATCCCCACCCCCCACCACACCACCTTCCCTGCTCCCCCACCATCCCCCCCCCCCCCCCCCCCCCCCCACACCCACCACCACTACCCACCGCCTCCGCAACCTCCCAGGGCAATTTGAAAGGGCAGAAAGTTCTGGCCTTGGCAGTGACGTCCATATTCCATGAGAGATTGAAACAAAAACTAAATGATATGCATTGTAATTACAGGCCCGTCAGTTTAATATCAGTGGCAGGATCTTTCTTTAAGGAACCATATTGTGGGACAAAATTAGCAGTTGCCTGGATAAATGTGGGTTAATTAAGAATTCAAACTGAACATGGATTTGGTAAGGGCAAATCATGTTTAACTAATTTTATGAGTTCACGGAGAGTATTGATGAGGATAATTCACTTGATGTGCAGCACACAGACGTCCAAAAGAGGTTTGATAAAGTGATGCATAACAGCCTTGTCACCAAATTTGAAGCTTAGGGAATAAAACGGACATTGGCAGCATGGGTGTGGAGCTGGCTAAGAGTCATACAGTCATCGAGTTAAACAGCACAGAAACAGGCCCTTCGGCCCATCGTATCCGTGCCTGTCATCAAACACCTATTTATCCTCATCCCATTTTCCAGCACTTGGCCCGTAACCTTGTATGCTATGGCGTTTCAAATGCTCATCTAAATACTTCTTAAGTGTTGTGAGGGTTCCTGCCTCTACCACCCCTTCAGGTAGTGTATTCCAGATTCCAACTGCCCTCTGGGTGATTTTTTTCCCTCAAATCCCCTCTAAACCTCCTGCCTCTTACCTTAAATCTATGCCCCCTGCTTATCAATCCCGCTGCTAAAGGAAAAGGTTGCTTCCTCTCTATCCTACCAATGCCCCGCATAATTTTGAATACCTCAATCAGGTCCACCCTCAGCCTTCTCTGCTCTAAGGAAAACAACCCTAGCCTGTCCTGTCTCTCTTCGTAGTTGAAATGCTCCAGCCCAGGTAACATCCTGGTGAATCTCCTCTGCACCCTCTCCAGTGCAATCACATCCTTCCTTTCGTGTGGTGACCAGGACTGTACACAGTACTCCAGCTGTGGCCTAACTAGCATTTTATACAGCTCCATCATAACCTCCCTGCTCTTATATTCTATACCTCGGCTAATAAAGTCAAGTATCCCATAAACCTTCCTAACAGCTTTTGCCGCTGTGCTGCTACCTTCAGTGATCTATGGACAAATACACCAAGGTCCCACTGACCCTTTGTACTTCCTAGGGTCCTACGTTCCCATGCCTTGTTAGTCCTCTCAAAATGCATCACCTCACACTTCTCAGGTTTAAATTCCATTTGCCACTGCTCTGCCCATCTTACCAGCCCATCTATATCGTCCGGTAATCTGAGGCTTTCCTCCTCACTATTTACGACTCCACCAATTTTCATGTCATCTGTGAACTTACTGATCGTACCTCCTATATTCACGTCTAAATTATTAATTTACACTACAAACAGCAAGGGTCCCAGCACTAATCCCTGCGGTACACCACTGGTCACAGGTTACCACTCACTAAAACAGCCCTCGACCATCACCCTCTGCCTCCTGCCACTAAGCCAATTTTGGATCCAATTTGCCACATTGCCCTGAATCCCATGGGCTCTTACCTTCTTAACCAATCTCCCATGTGGGACCTTATCAAAAGGCTTACTGAGGTCCATGTAGACGACATCAACTACTTTACCCTCATCTGCACATCCAGTCACCGCCTCAAAAAATTCAATCAAGTTAAGTGACAGGAAATGGAAAGTAGTGGTGAAGAATAGGTTTTTTTTTAAATGGAAGGACTTATATAGTGGGGTTTACCAGGGGTCAGTACAAGAACTACTGATTTCCTGGTCTATATTACTGACCTAGACTTATAAAGCTCACAATTTTACTGTTTGAAAATGACACAACATTGTAATGTGGATAGTGACAGACTTCTATAGGATACAAACAGATTGACGGAATAGGGAGACACGCAGCAGATGAAATTTAATGCAATGAAATGTTTAGTGATACAGTTTCGTGGGAAAAACGAGGAAACATAGCATGAAATAAAGGATTCAATTCTAAAGGTGATGCGAGAGTCGGGTACCTTTTTTTTTAGAATATTACAGCGCAGTACAGGCCCTTCGGCCCTCGATGTTGCGCCGATCATCTGACCTACACTATTCCATTTACATCCATATGTCTATCCAATGACCACTTAAATGCCCTTAAAGTTGGCGAGTCTACTACTGTTGCAGGCAGGGCGTTCCACGCCCCTACTACTCTCTGCGTAAAGAAACTACCTCTGACATCTGTCCTATATCTTTCACCCCTCAACTTAAAGCTATGTCCCCTCGTGTTTGCCATCCTCATCCGAGGAAAAAGACTCTCACTATCCACCCTATCTAACCCTCTGATTATCTTGTATGTCTCTATTAAGTCACCTCTCCTCCTCCTTCTCTCTAACGAAAACAACCCCAAGTCCCTCAGCCTTTCCTCGTAAGACCTTCCTTCCATACCAGGCAACATCCTAGTAAATCTCCTCTGCACCCTTTCCAAAGCTTCGACATCCTTCCTATAATGCGGTGACCAGAACTGCACGCAATACTCCAGGTGCGGCCTCACCAGAGTTTTGTACAGCTGCATCATGACCCCGTGGCTCTGAAACTCGATCCCCCTTCTAATAAAGGCTAACACACCATATGCCTTCTTAACAGCCCTATTAACCTGGGTAGCAACTTTCAGGGATTTATGTACCTGGATACCAAGATCTCTCTGCTCATCTACACTACCAAGAATCTTCCCATTAGCCCAGTACTCTGCATTGCTGTTACTCCTTCCAAAGTGAATCACCTCACACTTCTCCGCATTAAACTCCATTTGCCATCTCTCAGCCCAGCTCTGCAGCCTATCTATGTCCCTCTGTACCCTACAACACCCTTCGACACTATCCACAACTCCACCGACCTTCGTGTCATCCGCAAATTTACTAACCCACCCTTCTACACCCTCATCCAGGTCGTTTATAAAAGTGACAAACAGCAGTGGCCCCAAAACAGAACCTTGCGGTACACCACTAGTAACTAAACTCCAGGATGAACATTTGCCATCAACCACCACCCTCTGTCTTCTTTCAGCTAGCCAATTTCTGATCCAAAGCTCTAAATCACCTTCAACCCCATACTTCCGTATTTTCTGCAATAGCCTACCGTGGGGAACCTTATCAAACGCCTTACTGAAATCCATATACACCACATCCACGGCTTTACCCTCATCCACCTGTTTGGTCACCTTCTCGAAAAACTCAATAAGGTTTGTGAGGCACGACCTACCTTTCACAAAACCGTGCTGACTATCGCAAATGAACTTATTCTTTTCAAGATGATTATAAATCCTGTCTCTTATAACCTTTTCCAACATTTTACCCACAACCGAAGTAAGGCTCACAGGTCTATAATTACCAGGGCTGTCTCTACTCCCCTTCTTGAACAAGGGGACAACATTTGCTATCCTCCAGTCCTCCGGCACTACTCCTGTCGACAATGACGACTTAAAGATCAACAACAACGGCTCTGCAATCTCCTCCCTGGCTTCCCAGAGAATCCTAGGATAAATCCCATCTGGCCCAGGGGACTTATCTATTTTCACTCTTTCCAAAATTGCTAACACCTCCTCCTTGTGAATCTCAATCCCATCTAGCCTAGTAGGCTGTATCTCAGTAATCTCCTCGGCAACATTTTCTTTCTCTACTGTATACCTTTGTGTATATGTACAAAAATCATTGAAGGTGACAGGGCAGATTGAAAAAGCAGTTAATAAGTTATAGAGGCTTTATGGATGGGAGACATAGAGTAAAAAAGCTACACATAATAATGAATCTTTCTCTCTTTCACGTTCTCTTTATTTCTTTCTCAGTCTCTCTCTCTCTCTCTCTCTCTGCCATGTTGGCTGTTTCTCTCTCTTCTCTGATTCTCTCTTTGACGCTTTTTCTCTCTCTCCCTTTCTCTGGCTTTCTCTCTTTCTCTCTCTTTCTCTGGCTCTTCCTCTTTAAATTTCTCTCTTTCTCTCTCTCGGCTCTATGTCTTTGACTCTCACTCTCTGGGCTTTGTCTATCGATTACTCTCTAGCTTTCTCATTCTCGCTCTCTCTGGTTTTCTCTTTCTCTCTCTCTGGTTTTCTCTTTCTCTTTTGCTTTCTTCTCTTTCTTTGATTCTTTCTGCTTGACTCTCTCTCTCTCTGGCTTTGTCTTTTTTCCGCTCTCTCTGGCTTTTCTCTCTCTCTCTCTCGATGGTTTTCTCTTCAGCTGTTTGTCTGACATTTCTTTCTTTGACTTTTTCACTCTCTCTCTCTCTCTTTTTATCTCTCTTTTGATCTCTCTCGCTCTCTGGCTTTTTCCCTCTTTCTGGATTTCTTTCACCCCCACCATTAAATTTTGGTGCCCCCTGAACAAACTCTCCACTTCAAATTTCCCTGCTGTCAATTTCACCTCCTGCAAATTTCCCTCGAGACAATAGCCCCCCTCTCCATCTATTACCCCTGTCCCCTGAACAACTCCCAGTAAATTATTTTTCCCTTTCTCTGTCAACTTCTCCCTCTCTTTGTTCTCTCTCCCCCTTGCCAAATCTCGCTCCCTGACCCTTTGCATAAATACGCACTCATCCACATCCCCTCCCATTTTAAACCTGGAGAAATGACACCCCTTCCATTTTAAACATTAGCGACTTCTCTCTGTGAATATCCACAGGATTATCTTCCCCCTCCCTCCTCACACACACACCCGCCACCCGAGAATGGACCCCATTGAATTACCTCCCACCGTGAAAATACCCCATAAAATTACCCCCAGACAATGGACCCCTCTGCAATGCTCCACCCCCCGTGCCCAAACCTCTATCTAAGATCCCCCATGAGACCCCATCAAATTATGCCTCACCCCTTGAAGAGACCCCCATCATATGACCCTGCCACCCACCCCCCAATGAGCAGTCACCCATCTAAAGGCCCCATGAGCCGACTGGAGAATCCCCCCTCCCATTTTAAAACTGGAGTAGACCGCCTTGCCCCCGCGAATTTATGCCCCTACATAACCACCCACTGCAATTTTAACCACCGCCCCCACGCATTCCACCAACAAATCTCCCCCTGAAATTTGCCGACAAAATCTCCCCCAAATCTTCCCCCCTCCAGCAGACACCAGCAGATGGAGCTGGTGAGTGGGGGGTGGGGGGGCAGTAACTGCAGTGAGACAGGGACACCAGTAGATGGAGATGGTGTGTGGGAGGCAGTAACTGCAGTGAGACAGGGACACCAGTAGATGGATATGGTAAGAAGGGGGCAGTAACTGCAGTGAGACAGGGACACCAGTAGATGGAGATGGTAAGAGGGGGACAGTAACTGCAGTGAGACATGGACAGCAGCAGATGGAGATGCTGAGTGGGAGGCAGTAACTGCAGTGAAACAGGGATCCCAGTAGATGGAGATGGTAAGAGGGGGGCAGTAACTGCAGTGAGACAGGGACACCAGTAGATGGAGATGGTAAGAGGAGGGGCAGTAACTGCAGTAAGACAGGGACACCAGCAGATGGAGATGGCGAGAGGGGGGACAATAACTGCAGTAAGACATAGCCACCATCAGATGGAGATGGTGAGGGCGGGTGGAGTAACTGCAGTGAGACAGGGACACCAGTAAATGGAGAAGGTGAGAGGGCAGAGTAACTGCATTGAGACAGGGACAACAGCCGATGCAGATGGTTGGAGGGGGCAGTAACTGCAGTGAGACAGGGACACCAGTAGATGGAGATTGTGAGAGGGGGCAGTAACTGCAGTGAGACCGGGAAACCAGCAGATGGCGATTGTGAGAGGGGAACAGTAACTGCAGTGAGACAGGCACAGCAGCAGATGGAGATGTTGAGATGGGGAGCACTAACTGCAGTGAGACAGGGACACCAGCAGATGGAGATGGTGAGAGGGGGTCAGTAACTGCAGTGAGACACGGACAGCAGCAGATGGAGTTGGTGAGAGGGGGACAGTAACTGCAGTGAGACAGTGACACCAGCAGATGGAGATGGTGGGAGGGGGACAGTAGCTGCAGTGAGAGCCACACCAGCAGATGGAGATGGTGAGATGGGGAGCAGTAACTGCAGTGAGACAAGGACAGCAGCATGTGGACATGGTGAGAGGGGGACAGTAACTGCAGTGAGACAGGGACACCAGCAGATGGAGATGGTGAGAGGGGGCAATAACTGCAGTGACACGGAAGACCAGTAGATGGAGATGGTGAGCGGGGAACAGTAATTGCAGTGAGACCTGCACACCAGCAGATGGAGATGGTGAGATGGGGCGGAGTAAATGCAGTGAGACAGTGACACCAGCAGATGGAGATGGTGAGACATGAACAGCAGCAGATGGAGTTGGTGAGAGGGGGACAGTAACTGCAGTGAGACAAGCACAGCAGCATGTGGACATGGTGAGAGGGGGACCGTAACTGCAGTGAGACAGGGACACCAGCAGATGGAGATGATGAGAGGGGCAGTAACTGCAGTGAGACAGGGACACCAGCAGATGGAGATGATGAGAGGGGCAGTAACTGCAGTGAGACAGGGACACCAGCAGATGGAGATGATGAGAGGGGCAGTAACTGCAGTGAGACAGGGACACCAGCAGATGGAGTTGGTGAGAGGGGGACAGTAACTGCAGTGAGACAGGGACACCAGTAGATGGAGATGGTGAGAGGGGGCAGAGCAATCCCAACTCAATAGCTCAGATTTTCAATAAAATATAATCTCATAATCAGATTTTAAATCATTTCAGGGCTCAGTGCTGGGAATATAAAATATACTTTCTGTCTTGTGGGGAATGTAGTGAATGGAATATGAATTGCATTTCAGTTCCAGTGTTTATCTCTTTCTATGATTTCACTAATTTAACAATGAGATTGAGAGGGTATTTCACCGCCTTTTTCAGCTCCTCTCTGAATTTAGTCTGGGTCACAACATAAATACACGTGTTGGTGCAGGTACTGAGAAGCTGCAGCATCTGTGATGTGTAATCTGTGATAAAGACAGGGTCAGTGTTGGAGGAATAATACTGAAAATCTGCAATTCGCCTATAAATGATAAGCACAACCTGGGTCACCCATAACAATATAAAACTGCCGGATATACTGAAGAGTAAAATAATTGATTTTCTCCGATTCTCCATCTCTGGGTCTTTGTGATTCTCTCCATTACTGTGGCGCCGGAACGCCCTGCGGACTTTACTGGAGAATAAAATACGTCTGACCGTCAGAACATTGAACAGCAAAATCAGAAATACCGGGAGACAAGGGGTTAAAATATAATTAAACAATTCAAATGCCCCCCATGTGGGGGACGTGAAGAAGTTCGGTTTAGTGGTACAACCCATTGGAACATTATCAATAATGTAATATTGTTCCAGTGTAAAGTACCAGGGGAGAGACTCTAAACAGCCCAGCACACTCACTGTTCCTACAACCACAGCCGCCGTTTTCTCGGTGCAATATTTGGTTTTCAGCTTCTCACAACAAATGGCCACAAATCGATCAAAGGTGAAAGTGACTGTGAGCCAGACAGAAATATCAGTGGCTGCAGAACCAAGAAAGATACTGAGAGAACACACAGGAGTAATTCTCAGGAATGAATCTGGGAAGTACATTAAAACAATCCAATACAATATGGGCTCAGTGATAACGACCAGGAGATCAGACACTGCCATTCCCACCAGATAGACAGTGATACATTTGGAGAGACCGCACTTTCCTCGGGACAGGATCACAATCGCCACCAAGTTAACTGGAAGAGAGAGAAAAGGAAGCAGACAAATTACTGATCAGACCTGGAGACAAAGCAGCAGTTTGGCAGGATCTGGACTGAAATTTCCAGCTTTGTTGCTGCATGGAACAGTAAAACTTATTCATTGACCTGGGCAGTGCTTTGCCACAGTGAAATGTTTGAAACACAGTTATTAATAATGAATTAGGAAATTGATACAGAAAGTGAATAAAGTCAGCACCAGATCTACTGGATGGAATGAGTGAGGATGCAGTGCCGGTGGGGAAATGAGAAGGGGTTTTACACAGATGGAATTCAATGGGTTAAATTGGAATTTGTCTCCAGACTGTTGGTCAAGAAGGTTTGGGGAGAGCGGAAGGTGCAGATGATTTGTTGCTGTGGGTTCAGAGAACCGACAGGTACAACATGGGAAAGGCTGAGAGCTGCTGCGGTGAGTTTGAGGGTTGGGATTTATTTGAAAGAGGCAGCTGAAGATGGAGCCAGTGAATGTGATTGGGAGGGAGAGAAGGAAAAGAACATGTTGGAGCTGGAAGGGAGACAGGAGCAGATGGTTTGGGGAAGTGGATAAACTGCAGCAATGGATGAGGAGACAGAGGATTCAATACAGTGAGAGGAGAGGCTGAGATTCACAGGGAGAGACTGCAGCAAAGTGTTAGATTAAATCTCATCTATAGATCCCAGTTACACAACTCAATCAATATATTCAGACAATAATACATGTGGTTATTGGTGTTGGAGAACAGTTCATTGTTTATACAATATAATCAATACATTTAGTTTGTCCAGACAATTAAATATAAATTTAAATATATTTCTGATATCACCTCACTCTTTCATGAATTTAGCAGTCACAGAGATTTTAAAGTACAATATTTAAATAATGAATTACCATCAGTGTTGAACTAATTCTCTGATGTTTATTCAGTCACTAATTAAGGAATAGGAAATTTCTACAAGATAAAATGAGGACCTGACAGAAATAAACACAGAGGATCAAGTCCAACAGTAAAATTAACACAATCTGACAACAGACAACTTCAACTCACAGTTTCTCTCACTAATTGTTCTGGATATTTCAGCACTTTATGATAGTGAATTATTCACAGCGCTGCTTCTTTCTCTTTCACTTTCCTTCTGGTTATCGTTTTCCATCGGTTTCGTTCTCCCTGCTCCTTTTCTCCTTCCTTCTCTCAGCCGCCCTCCCTCTCTCTCTGATGTGCTCACACCCTGCAAACTGTTACTTAATGCAGCTTTTCACATACGATTTATTCCTAACATTCTGTTCCTGTGTTCTGTCCACCAGCCCCGTGTTCAATGATTCTATTCTCAGAGTCAATTTGTTCATTGGTGAAACCTCTGTGAATAATGTAATGTGTCTACAGGGCATCCATGTCTCCACCTGTTCACCTGGACTCTTCACTTCATCCACAATGCGTGGAATAAACAGAATCGAAAGCTTCTTCCAGACAAACCTCTCAATCATTGAATTCCTTCTCCTGGAATTATAAAGTAATCTGTTATAATGTGGGATTGTTTAATTAATAAAACACCAACATCAGCACTGCAGCTGATAATCTACAGATAAATGGAAAGATTCTTGATTCCAACTGATCGAGTGTAAACCAATAAAACATCACATCAATACTTTCTAGTTTACAATGTAGTCCAGTGACAGTGAAGGTTCCACAGTGAAGCAGAGAAGGAGATGTGAAAGAGTCAGCAGCAAACTCAGTTCAGTCGCCAGACCTCTGAAGCAGCGTCAAACACACTCAGAATGAAATAATATTTTATAGCAGTGATAACCAATAAATACATTGAAATCCCAGTGAAATTGCATCATATTATTGGGGATGGGTGGGGGACATTGTTCTGTCCCCTCATAACACTGAGACTATGAGATGTCTCATTATCAATCACCCAAAAAAAATCATTAAGATATAGCAGGGCAGGTTAGATACACAACATGAAACTGTTAAAAGCTCCTTAGAATCTGATTCCTTCTCTGAGCCGAGACACCTGATTCAAATGCATTCATTGCACAGAATAATCCAATAACAATACCAGATTTGAAGAAACAAAGGTCATTACAGAAATAATGTCTCTCCTCCTAGACTTAAAGAGCTGAAAGTTTGGAGATGCCATCAATCAACTGCTGGAACAGTCAGCTGTGTAAAATGCACAGTGAGAAATAATACCATGTACTGCAACACAGTTAGCATCGATTTACATCATTAACAACTGATATACAGGCTTACCAGGAACACCAATTGCAGCAAGTACAGGATAATAAATCAATTGAATCTGAAACATTAGTGGATATCCCATTTCTGTGAGAAGCAAAGACTTCTGTTCGCCTGGAACCCACAGCTCCAGCAGACACTCTGAGCTGATCCATTCCAGAGGGTCCTGATTTATACAGGAGATAAGTCTCCACTGACACAGTTATACCCCTGATCATTGTTATTAGTTACACTCACTTGAACAAGCACATTACATCAGAGGCTTTGAATGCATTAGAGGCGGTTCAGAGGAGCTGGTTGTCTTCTGAGGAAAGGTTGGACAGACTGGTCTTGTTTTCACTGGAGTTTAGAAGAGTGAGGGGAGAGTTGATTAAAGTATATATGATCCTGAACAGTCTTGATAAGGTGGATGTGGAAATGATGTTTCCTTTTGGGGGGTGGGGGGTGTGCGGGGGTGAGTCCAGAATTAGGAGGAACTGTTTTAAAATTAAGGGTTGCACTTTTAGGACAGAGATGAAGAAATTTTTATTTTCTCTCAGAGGGTTGTGCAATGTTGGAATTCTTTGCATTAGAAGGTGGTGGAAGCTGGGTCATTGAATAATTTAAGGCTGAGGTAGATAGATTCTTGTTAGGAAAGGCAATCAAAGGTTATCACGGGTAGATGGAGTGTGGAATTCGAGACATAAACAGATCAGCCGTAATATAATTGAATGGTGGAGGAGACTCGAGGGGCTGAATGGCCTACTTCTGCTCCTAATTCATATGTTCATATATGTACCTGTTTCTTCTACATTGGGTAATGTCTCCAGTAAAATAAGAACTGTGCCACCTCCTGACTCCATTCCTCCAGTTCAATTCTGACCGGCAAACGTCAGTATCAACTGGTCCAAAACTCTACTGCTGATGTCCAGTCCTTACCAAGTCTCACTCGCCCATTACCCTCACCTTCACTGACCTGCATTGGCTCCCATTTCCCTAACTCCTTATAATTAAAATTCTTATCACTGAGTTAAAATCCCTCCATGTCATCACCCCTCCCCAGCTCTAACCTCCCCTCCAAACCTGCAGCAAACCTATCCGTGATCACTCTATACCTCTGACTTTGGCTCTTTCATTGAGACTGACATCACTTGGTTCCATTAGAACCGTAGAACCATAGAAAAATTATGGCACAGAAGGAGGCCATTCAGCCCATTGTGTCTGTGCTGGCCGAAAAAAACTAGCCGCCCAATCTAATCCCAGTTTCCAGCAGCTGGTCCATAGCTTTGCTGTTTGCAGCACTTCAGGTGCATGTCCAGGTACCTTTTTAAAAGAATTAAGGGTTTCTGCCTCCACCACCACTCCTGGTAGTGACTTCCAGACACCCACCAGCCTCTGGGTGAATAAATGTGTATAAATCGACCAATTGAAAACCACCCACCTGTCTATCTCCCCCGGTGAATGCCCCTCCTTTCTAATACCCCCTGTGAACACCCTCCTGTCTAATTCCCCCTGTGAAGACCCTCCTGTGTAATTCCCCCCGTGAACACACTCCTGTGTAATACCCCCTGTGAACACCCTCCTGTCTAATTCCCCCTGTGAACACCCTCCTGCGTAATTCCCCCTGTGAACACCCTCCTGTCTAATTCCCCCTGTGAACACCCTCCTGTCTAATTCCCCCTGTGAACACCCTCCTGTCTAATTCCCTGTGTGAACACCCTCCTGTCTAATTCCCCGTGTGAACACCCTCCTGTCTAATTCCCCCTGTGAACACCCTCCTGTCTAATTCCCCCTGTGATCACCCTCCTGTGTAATTCCCCCCGTGAACACCCTCCTGTCTAATTCCACCTGTGAACACCCTCCTGTCTAATTTCCCCTGTGAACACCCTCCTGTCTAATTCCCCCTGTGAACACCCTCCTGTCTAATTCCCCCTGTGATCACCCTCCTGTGTAATTCCCCCCGTGAACACCCTCCTGTCTAATTCCCCGTGTGAACACCCTCCTGTCTATTTCCCCCTGTGAACACCCTCCTGTCTAATTCCCCCTGTGATCACCCTCCTGTGTAATTCCCCCCGTGAACACCCTCCTGTCTAATTCCACCTGTGAACACCCTCCTGTCTAATTCCCCCTGTGAACACCCTCCTGTCTAATTCCCCCTGTGAACACCCTCCTGTCTAATTCCCTGTGTGAACACCCTCCTGTCTAATTCCCCGTGTGAACACCCTCCTGTCTAATTCCCCCTGTGAACACCCTCCTGTCTAATTCCCCCTGTGAACACCCTCCTGTCTAATTCCCTGTGTGAACACCCTCCTGTCTAATTCCCCGTGTGAACACCCTCCTGTCTAATTCCACCTGTGAACACCCTCCTGTCTAATTTCCCCTGTGAACACCCTCCTGTGTAATTCCCCCCGTGAACACCCTCCTGTCTAATTCCACCTGTGAACACCCTCCTGTCTAATTTCCCCTGTGAACACCCTCCTGTCTAATTCCTCCTGAGAACACCCTCCTGTCCAATTCTCCCTGTGAACATCCTCCTGTCTAATTCTCCCTGTGAACACCCTCCTGTCTAATTCCCCCTGAGAACACCCTCCTGTCTAATTCCCTTGTGAACACCCTCCTGTCTAATTCCCCGTGTGAACACCCTCCTGTCTAATTCCCCCTGTGAACACCCTCCTGTCTAATTCCCCCTGTGAACACCCTCCTGTCTAATTCCCTGTGTGAACACCCTCCTGTCTAATTCCCCGTGTGAACACCCTCCTGTCTAATTCCACCTGTGAACACCCTCCTGTCTAATTCCACCTGTGAACACCCTTCTGTCTAATTCCCCCCGTGAACACCCTCCTGTCTAATTCCACCTGTGAACACCCTCCTGTCTAATTTCCCCTGTGAACACCCTCCTGTCTAATTCCTCCTGAGAACACCCTCCTGTCCAATTCTCCCTGTGAACATCCTCCTGTCTAATTCTCCCTGTGAACACCCTCCTGTCTAATTCCCCCTGAGAACACCCTCCTGTCTAATTCCCTTGTGAACACCCTCCTGTCTAATTCTCCCTGTGAACACCCCCCTGTCTAATTGCCCCTGCGAACAGCCTCCTGTCTAATTCCCCCTGTGAACAGCCTCCTGTCTAATTCCCCCTGTGAACAGCCTCCTGTCTAATTCCCCCTCTGAACACCATCCTGTCTAATTTCCCCTGTGAACACCCTTCCGTCTAATTCCCCCTGTGAATAGACTCCAGACTACTTCCCCCTGTGTTCACCCCCCACCCCCCCGTTCAAACTCCCCCTGTGTTCACCCTCCTGTCTAATTCTCCCTACGAACACCCTCCTGTGTAATTCCCCCTGTGAAAAGCCTCCTGTGTAATTCCCGCTGTGAAAACCCTCCTGTGTAATTCCCCCTGTGAACACCCTCCAGTCTAATTCCACCTGTGAACACCCTCCAGTCTAATTCCACCTGTGAACACCCTCCTGTCTAATTTCCCCTGTGAGCAGCCTCCTGTCTAATTCCGCCTGTAAACACCCTCCTGTGTAATTCCCCCTGTGAAAAGCCTCCTGTGTAATTCCCGCTGTGAAAACCCTCCTGTGTAATTCCCCCTGTGAACACCCTCCAGTCTAATTCCACCTGTGAACACCCTCCAGTCTAATTCCACCTGTGAACACCCTCCTGTCTAATTTCCCCTGTGAACACCCTCCAGTCTAATTCCACCTGTGAACACCCTCCAGTCTAATTCCACCTGTGAACACCCTCCTGTCTAATCCTCCCTGTGAACAGCCTCCTGTCTAATTCCGCCTGTAAACACCCTCCTGTGTAATTCCCCTTGAACACCCTTCCTGTGTAATTCCCCTGTGAACACCCTCCTCTCCCATTCCCCCTGTGAACACCCTTCCTGTTTAATTCCCCCTGTGAACACCCTCCTGTGTAATTCCTCCTGTGAACACACTTCCTGTGTAATTCCACCTGTGAACACCCTCCTGTCTAATTTCCCCTGTGAACACCCTCCTGTCTATTCCTCCCTGTGAACACCCTCCTGTCGAATTCCGCCTGTAAACACCCTCCTGTGTAATTCCCATTGAACACCCTTCCTGTGTAATTCCCCTTGAACACCCTTCCTGTGTAATTCCCCTGTGAACACCCTCCTCTCCCATTCCCCCTGTGAACACCCTTCCTGTTTAATTCCCCCTGTGAACACCCTCCTGTGTAATTCCTCCTGTGAACACACTTCCTGTGTAATTCCCCCTGTGAACACCCTCCTGTGTAATTCCTCCTGTGAACACACTTCCTGTGTAATTCCCCCTGTGAACACCCTCCTGTGTAATTCCTCCTGTGAACACACTTCCTGTGTAATTCCCCCTGTGAACACCCTCCTGTGTAATTCCTCCTGCGAACACACTTCCTGTGTAATTCCCCCTGTGAACACCCTCCTGTGTAATTCCTCCTGTGAACACACTTCCTGTGTAATTCCCCCTGTGAACACCCTCCTGTGTAATTCCTCCTGCGAACACACTTCCTGTGTAATTCCCCCTGTGAACACCCTCCTGTGTAATTCCTCCTGTGAACACACTTCCTGTGTAATTCCCCCTGTGAACACCCTCCTGTGTAATTCCTCCTGTGAACACACTTCCTATGTAATTCCCCCTGTGAACACCCTCCTCTCTCATTCCCCTTGTGAACACCCTCCTCTCTCATTCCCCCTGTGAACACCCTCCTGTGTAATTCCTCCTGTGAACACACTTCCTATGTAATTCCCCCTGTGAACACCCTCCTCTCTCATTCCCCCTGTGAACACCCTTCCTGTGTAATTCCTCCTGTGAACACCCTTCCTGTGTAATTCCCCTTGAACAACTTTCCTGTGTAATTCCTCCTGTGAACACCCTTCCTGTGTAATTCCCCTTGAACAACTTTCCTGTGTAATTCCCCCTGTGAACACCCTTCCTGTGTAATTCCTCCTGTGAGCACCCTTCCTGTGTAATTCCCCTTGAACAACTTTCCTGTGTAATTCCCCTGTGAACACCCTTCCTGTGTAATTCCCCTTGAACAACTTTCCTGTGTAATTCCTCCTGTGAACACCCTTCCTGTGTAATTCCCCTTGAACAACTTTCCTGTGTAATTCCCCCTGTGAACACCCTTCCTGTGTAATTCCTCCTGTGAACACCCTTCCTGTGTAATTCCCCTTGAACAACTTTCCTGTGTAATTCCCCTGTGAACACCCTCCTCTCCCATTCCCCCTGTGAACACCCTTCCTGTTTAATTCCCCCTGTGAACACCCTCCTGTGTAATTCCTCCTGTGAACACCCTTCCTGTGTAATTCCCCTTGAACAACTTTCCTGTGTAATTCCCCTGTGAACACCCTCCTCTCCCATTCCCCCTGTGAACACCCTCCTGATTAATTCCCCCTGTGAACACCCTTCCTGTGTAATTCCTCCTGTGAACACCCTTCCTGTGTAATTCCCCTTGAACAACTTTCCTGTGTAATTCCCCTGTGAACACCCTCCTGTGTAATTCCTCCTGTGAACACCCTCCTCTCTCATTCCCGCTGTGAACACCCTTCCAGTGTAATTCCCCTTGAACACCCTTCCTGTGTAATTCCCCTGTGACCACCCTCCTGTGTAATTCACCCTGTGAGCACCCTCCAGGCTAATTCACCCTGTGAACACCCTCCTGTCTAATTACCCCTGTATTCACCCTCCTGTCTAATTCACCCACTGTAAACACCCTCCTGTCTAATTCCTCCCAGAGAACACCCTCCTGTCTAATTTCCCCCTGTGAACACCCTCCTGTCTCATTCTCCAGGCGAACAGCCTCCTGACTAATTCCCCCTGTCAAACCCCTCCTCTCTAATTCTCCATGCGAACAGCCTCCTGTCTGATAACCCCTGTGAATACCCTCCTGTCTAATTCTCCATGCAAACAGCCTCCTGACTATTTCACCCTGTGAACACCCTCCTGTCAAATTCTCCATGTGAACAGACTCCTGTCTAATTCCCCCTGTGAACTCCCTCCTGTCTAATTCCCCTTGTGAACATCTTCCTGTATAATTTCCCCTGTGGTCACCCACCTGTCTAATTCCCCCTGTGAACTCCCTCCTCTCTAATTCTCTCTGTGAACACGCTCCTGTCTAATTCCCCCTGTGAACACCCTCCTGATCAATTCCCCCTTTGAACACCCTCCTGTTTAATTCCCCCTTTGAACACCCTCCTGTCTAATTCCCCCTGTGAACACCCTCCTGTCTAATTCCCCCTGTGAACAACCTCCTGATCAATTCCCCCTTTGAACACCCTCCTGTTTAATTCCCCCTGTGAACACCCTCCTGATTAATTCCCCCTGTGAACACCCTCCTGATTAATTCCCCCTGTGAACACCCTCCTGATTAATTCCCCCTTTGAACACCCTCCTGTCTAATTCCCCCTGTGAACAACCTCCTGATCAATTCCCCCTTTGAACACCCTCCTGTTTAATTCCCCCTGTGAACACCCTCCTGATTAATTCCCCCTTTGAACACCCTCCTGTTTAATTCCCCCTTTGAACACCCTCCTGATTAATTCCCCCTTTGAACACCCTCCTGTTTAATTCCCCCTTTGAACACCCTCCTGATTAATTCCCCCTGTGAACACCCTCCTGATTAATTCCCCCTTTGAACACCCTCCTGTTTAATTCCCCCTTTGAACACCCTCCTGATTAATTCCCCCTGTGAACACCCTCCTGTCTAATTCCCCCTGTGAACACCCTCCTGATTAATTCCCCCTTTGAACACCCTCCTGATTAATTCCCCCTTTGAACACCCTCCTGTTTAATTCCCCCTTTGAACACCCTCCTGTCTAATTCCCCCTGTGAACACCCTCCTGATTAATTCCCCCTTTGAACACCCTCCTGATTAATTCCCCCTGTGATCACCCTCCTGATTAATTCCCCCTTTGAACACCCTCCTGTCTAATTCCCCCTGTGAACACCCTCCTGATTAATTCCCCCTTTGAACACCCTCCTGTTTAATTCCCCCTTTGAACACCCTCCTGATTAATTCCCCCTGTGAACACCCTCCTGTCTAATTCCCCCTTTGAACACCCTCCTGTCTAATTCCCCCTGTGAACACCCTCCTGTTTAATTCCCCCTTTGAACACCCTCCTGTCTAATTCCCCCTTTGAACACCCTCCTGTCTAATTCCCCCTGTGAACACCCTCCTGATCAATTCCCCCTTTGAACACCCTCCTGATTAATTCCCCCTTTGAACACCCTCCTGTCTAATTCCCCCTGTGAACACCCTCCTGATCAATTCCCCCTTTGAACACCCTCCTGTCTAATTCCCCCTGTGAACACCGTCCTGATTAATTCCCCCTTTGAACACCCTCCGGTGTAATTCCCCTTGAACACCCTTCCTGTGTACTTCCCCTGTGAACACCCTCCTCTCTCATTTCCCCTGTGAACACCCTCCTGATTAATTCCCCCTTTGAACACCCTCCTGATTAATTCCCCCTTTGAATACCCTCCTGTCTAATTCCCCCTTTGAACACCCTCCTGATTAATTCCCCCTGTGAACACCCTCCTGTCTAATTCCCCCTTTGAACACCCTCCTGTCTAATTCCCCCTGTGAATACCCTCCTGATTAATTCCCCCTTTGAACACCCTCCTGTCTAATTCCCGCTTTGAACACCCTCCTGTCTAATTCCCCCTGTGAACACCCTCCTGATTAATTCCCCCTTTGAACACCCTCCTGTCTAATTCCCCCTGTGAACACCCTCCTGATTAATTCCCCCTTTGAACACCCTCCTGTCTAATTCCCCCTGTGAACACCCTCCTGATTAATTCCCCCTTTGAACACCCTCCTGTCTAATTCCCCCAGTGAACACCCTCCCATCTAATTCCCCCGGTGAAGACCATGCTGTCTAATTTCCCCACTGTGAACACCCTCATGTCTGATTCCCCCTTTGAACACCCTCCTGTCTAATTTCCCCACTGTGAACACCCTCATGTCTGATTCCCCCTTTGAACACCCTCCTGTCTAATTCCCCCTGTGAACACCCTCCTGTCTAATTCCCCCTGTGAACACCCTCCTGATTAATTCCCCCTTTGAACACCCTCCTGTCTAATTCCCCTAGAAAACACCCTCCCATCTAATTCCCCCGGTGAACACCATGCTGTCTAATTTCCCCACTGTGAACACCCTCATGTCTGATTCCCCCTTTGAACACCCTCCTGTCTAATTTCCCCACTGTGAACACCCTCATGTCTGATTCCCCCTTTGAACACCCTCCTGTCTAATTCCCCCTGTGAACACCCTCCTGTCTAATTCCTCCTGTGAACACCCTCCTGTCTAATTCCCCCTGTGAACACCCTCCTGATTAATTCCCCCTGTGAACCCCCCCCCCTCTCTAATTCTCTCTGTGAACACACTCCTGTCTAATTCCCCCTGTGAAGACCCTCCTGTCTAATTCCCCCTGTGAACACCCTGCTGTCTAATACCCCCTTTGAAAACCCTCCTGTCTAATTCCCCCTGTGAACTCCCCCCTCTCTAATTCCCCCTGTGAACACTCTCCTGTCTAATTCCCCCGGTGAACACCATGCTGTCTAATTCCCACTGTGATGACCATCCTGTCGAATTCCCCCTGTGAACACTCTCCTGTCTAATTCCCCCTGTGAACACTCTCCTGTCTAATTCCCCCGGTGAACACCCTGCTGTCTAATTCCCACTGTGATGACCATCCTGTCGAATTCCCCCTGTGAACACCCTTCTGTCTAATTCCCCCCTGTGAACACCCTCCTGTCTAATTCCCCCTTTGAACACCCTGCTGTCTAATTTCCCCTGTGAACATCCTCCTGTCGAATTCCCCCTGTGAACACTCTCCTGTCGAATTCCCCCTGTGAACACTCTCCTGTCGAATTCCCCCTGTGAACACCCTCCTGTCTAATTCCCCCGGTGAACACCCTGCTGTCTAATTCCCCCTGTGAACATCCTCCTGTCGAATTCCCCCTGTGAACACTCTCCTGTCTAATTCCCCCTGTGAACACCCTCCTGTCTGATATCCCCGGTGAACACCCTGCTGTCTAATTCCCACTGTGATGACCATCCTGTCTAATTCCCCCTGTGAACATCCTCCTGTCTAATTCCCCCTTTGAACACCCACCCTTTCTAATTCCCCCTGTAAACACCCTCCTGTCTAATTCGTCTGCTGAAAATTTCTCCTGTCTAATTCCCCCTGTATTCACCCTCCTGTCACACTCCCCACTGTGAACACCCTCCTGTCTAATTCCTCCCAGAGAACACCCTCCATTCTAATTCCCCCGTCTATTCACCATCCTGTCTAATTCCCCCTTTGATCACCCTCCTGTCTAATTCCCCCTTTGATCACCCTCCTGTCTAATTCCCCCTGTGATCACCCTCCTGTGTAATTCACCCTGTGAACACCCTCCTGTGTAATTCACCCTGTGAACACCCTCCTGTGTAATTCACCCTGTGAACACCCTCCTGTGTAATTCACCCTGTGAACACCCTCCTGTCTAATTCCTCCTGTGAACACGCACCTGCCTAATTCCCCCTGTGAACACCCTCCTGTCTAATTCCCCCTGTGAACACCCTCCTTTCTCATTCCTCCTGTGAACACGCTCCAGTCTAATTCCCCCTGTGAACACCCTCCTGTCTAATTCTCCCTGTGAACACCCTCCTGTCAAAATCCGCCTGTGAACACCCTCCTGTGTAATTCCTGCTGTGAGCACCCTCCTCTCTCATTCCCCCTGTGAACACCCTTCCTGTGGAATTCCCCTTGTGAACACCCTCCTGTCTAATTTCCCCTTGGGAACACCCTCCCTTCTAATTCCCCCTTTCAACACCCTCCTGTCCAATTCCCCCTGTGAGCACCCTCCAGGCTAATTCACCCTGTGAACACCCTCCTGTCTAATTACCCCTGTATTCACCCTCCTGTCTAATTCCCCCACTGTAAACACCCTCCTGTCTAATTCCTCCCAGAGAACACCCTCCTGTCTAATTTCCCCCTGTGAACACCCTCCTGTCTCATTCTCCAGGCGAACAGCCTCCTGACTAATTCCCCCTGTCAACCCCCTCCTCTCTAATTCTCCATGCGAACAGCCTCCTGTCTGATAACCCCTGTGAATACCCTCCTGTCTAATTCTCCATGCAAACAGCCTCCTGACTATTTCACCCTGTGAACACCCTCCTGTCTAATTCTCCATGTGAACAGCCTCCTGTCAAATTCCCACTGTGAACGCCCTCCTATCATATTCCCCTTGTGAACACCCTCCTGTCTAATTCCCCCTGTGAACACCCTCCTGTCTAATTCCCCTTGTGAACATCTTCCTGTCTAATTTCCCCTGTGGTCACCCACCTGTCTAATTCCCCCTGTGAACTCCCTCCTCTCTAATTCTCTCTGTGAACACGCTCCTGTCTAATTCCCCCTGTGAACACACTGCTGTCTAATTCCCCCTGTGAACACCCTCCTGATTAATTCCCCCTTTGAACACCCTCCTGTTTAATTCCCCCTTTGAACACCCTCCTGTCTAATTCCCCGTGTGAACACCCTCCTGATTAATTCCCCCTTTGAACACCCTGCTGTCTAATTCCCCCTGTGAACACCCTCCCGTCTAATTCCCCCTTTGAACACCCTGCTGTCTAATTACCCCTGTGATCACCCTCCCGTCTAATTCCCCCTTTGAACACCCTCCTGTCTAATTCCCCTGTGACCACTCTCCTGTCTAATTCTACCTGTGAACACCCTCCTGTCCAATTCCTCCTGTGACCACCCTCCTGTCTAATTCTACCTCCGAACACCCTCCTGTCTAATTCTACCTGTGAACACCCTCCTGCCTAATTCCTCCTGTGAACACCCTCCTGTCTAATTCTCCCTGTGAAACTCCTCCTGTCCAATTCCCCCTGTGAGCACCCTCCTGCCTAATTCCCCCTGTGAAAATCCTCCTGTCGAATTCCCCCTTTGAACACCCTCCTGTCTAATTCCCTCTGTGAAACTGCTCCTGTCTAATTCCTCCTGTGAACACCCTCCTGTTTAATTTCCCCTGTGAACACCCTCCTGTCCAATTCCCCCTGTGAATACCCTCCTGTCTAATTCCCCCTGTGAACACCCTCCTGTTTAATTTCCCCTGTGAACACCCTCCTGTCTAATTTCCCCTTTGAACACCCTCCTGTTTAATTTCCCCTGTGAACACCCTCCTGTCTAATTCCCCCCTGTGAACACCCTCCTGTCTAATTCCCCCTTTGAACACCCTCCTGTTTAATTTCCCCTGTGAACACCCTCCTGTCTAATTCCCCCCTGTGAACACCCTCCTGTCTAATTCTCCCTGTGAACACCTTCCTGTCAAAATCCGCCTGTGAACACCCTCCTGTGTAATTCCTGCTGTGAGCACCCTCCTCTCTCATTCCCCCTGTGAACACCCTTCCTGTGGAATTCCCCTTGTGAACACCCTCCTGTCTAATTCCCCCTTGGGAACACCCTCCCTTCTAATTCCCCCTTTCAACACCCTCCAGGCTAATTCACCCTGTGAACACCCTCCTGTCTAATTACCCCTGTATTCACCCTCCTGTCTAATTCCCCCACTGTAAACACCCTCCTGTCTAATTCCTCCCAGAGAACACCCTCCTGTCTAATTTCCCCCTGTGAACACCCTCCTGTCTCATTCTCCAGGCGAACAGCCTCCTGACTAATTCCCCCTGTCAACCCCCTCCTCTCTAATTCTCCATGCGAACAGCCTCCTGTCTGATAACCCCTGTGAATACCCTCCTGTCTAATTCTCCATGCAAACAGCCTCCTGACTATTTCACCCTGTGAACACCCTCCTGTCTAATTCTCCATGTGAACAGCCTCCTGTCAAATTCCCACTGTGAACGCCCTCCTATCATATTCCCCTTGTGAACACCCTCCTGTCTAATTCCCCCTGTGAACACCCTCCTGTCTAATTCCCCTTGTGAACATCTTCCTGTCTAATTTCCCCTGTGGTCACCCACCTGTCTAATTCCCCCTGTGAACTCCCTCCTCTCTAATTCTCTCTGTGAACACGCTCCTGTCTAATTCCCCCTGTGAACACACTGCTGTCTAATTCCCCCTGTGAACACCCTCCTGATTAATTCCCCCTTTGAACACCCTCCTGTTTAATTCCCCCTTTGAACACCCTCCTGTCTAATTCCCCCTTTGAACACCCTCCTGTCTAATTCCCCCTGTGAACACCCTCCTGATTAATTCCCCCTTTGAACACCCTCCTGTTTAATTCCCCCTTTGAACACCCTCCTGTCTAATTCCCCCTGTGAACACCCTCCTGATTAATTCCCCCTTTGAACACCCTCCTGTTTAATTCCCCCTTTGAACACCCTCCTGTCTAATTCCCCCTGTGAACACCCTCCTGATTAATTCCCCCTTTGAACACCCTCCTGTCTAATTCCCCCTTTGAACACCCTCCTGATTAATTCCCCCTGTGAACACCCTCCTGTCTAATTC